>NC_025689.1:32745631-32754957 GCF_000633955.1 Camelina sativa | reverse complement strand
TTTTTTTTTTTTTTTTTTTTTTTTTTTTTTTTTTTTTCTGATGGGTTTCGACCAATTCCAGGTACTAATACATTTAACATTCGTAATGTTGCTACTCCTTAACCAATTTTTAAGAGACCATTGTTATGTATGCTTTTACCATATTGCTAGTGGCTAGAAAAGTTAAAACCTTTTGCACATATTGGAGCTCTTTCTTTTTTTGATGGTTTTTGACTACAATCTCTAGAGCTCTTGATTGTTGGGTGTGGAAGATACAACCACCTTCTGAATCCCCAAGTCCGTCAGTTTGTAAAGTCAATTGGCATGAAGCTTGAAACAGTTGATTCTGTATGTCTACTGCATCCTCTTGCTTTGTTTTTACTCATGTCCTTGTTCTTTTTGTTTTGGAGTATTGTCTGTGCTTATTGATAAACAAATCTGAATTTTATGCAGAGAAATGCTGCGTCAACTTACAACGTTCTGAATGAGGAAGGCAGGATTGTGGCTGCTGCTTTGCTTCCTTATGGAGTTACATCGTAAGAAACTCTCAACAACTCTGGAATATTGTAAATCTATCTTCGAACCACTCTGAGTCGACATTCATAGTTGAAACACCAACACGGTCTTGTCTACTGTAAATAAAAATAAATCAGTCGAAACCTTTGTAAAGAGAATCAAAATTTCCATCCTTATATGTTCAGGATAACCACATTATTGCAATATTGAAATTGTCCTTGTTCACAGCTTAAACTAGATTTGAGTGTTATTTGATAAATAGAAGATACTATCCTGCTTTATTCCATTGTTTACATGAATTGTTCTCCAAGAACACACTGAAAACCTGGTAACGAACCTAAACCACAAGCACTTCTGTGATTAAAGCATAAAAGATACTGAAAATAAATGTTGAAATTTCTTCGATACGCCTTGCTCTTTAAAGTGATTCTTTCTCTCTGTAGCAGTTTTGCAGGTGAGTCAAACTCTGCGATTCGCCCTGCTCATGAAAAATGTGAATTTAGAAATCATTACTATGAGTGTGAATGTATGTGAAAACACATGTATATTGTTCTTACCATCACTCAGAACAAGAACAAGATCACTCTCGATCACTGTGTGGATTCTGTGTGCTATAGTCACCACTGTTCGATCTTTAAACTCTTGACTGATGATCTTTTGTATCACACCATCTGTTGCAGAATCAACTGAAGCAGTGGCTTCATCAAGTACCAGAATGTTGCTTTTCTTCAACAACACCCTTCCAAGACAGACAAACTGTGATCTGTCTACTTTGTTATTTACCTGTTGGTCTTTGAAGACGATTGATCCTACATTTGGCCAGTTATCAAGAGGTCTGTGATCATCAATTACTAGAGGTGCTTCACTGGGGATTTTGGAGTACTGAAGAATTCGTTCTACAGAAATCATCTTGTTTTCTGCATTGCATATGTTCCATATCACTGTAACTTGTCAAACGTTCAGACTTAAGCCATATGTGACCCCAAGACCAGCAATACCTGTAAGGAAAGGTGAACATGAAGTTTGAGTTCTGATCCCATTAGAAGAAGTAGCTACTGTTTTATGATGTATGAAACTTACTTGGATTGATGACACCTTCAGGGAGAGTCGCAAGTAACACCAAGGAAAAAGCAAAGACAATTACTCCTTTCTCTGTTTCTTCATCTTGCACTAGCTTTGCTTCTTTCTTTTTATTCTCTGTTGGGATGTTATGCTCTGAGTCACACTGTGTCTGTAGACTCTCTGATATTGATGCTGTGTCATCTTTTGATTTCTCTTTGAAGTTTCTGCTTGACTTTTCAATTGATAGAATTGAGTCTAGTGCTACGTTATAAGCTCCTCGAATTTGCCTGCTTGCATCACTCTGGGTTATAAAGGATTGATTGAGTGGGGTATACGAGCATATGTTAGAAGACGGGTTCTCGCCCGATGTTCTAACTTACAACATTGATTAAGAAAAAAAGCAAAAACTAATAATATGATTTGTCCAAGGAAAAAAAAAAAAAAAGAACCAATAATGATATTTGGAAAAATAGTTATTTTAATACTAGTGTTTATCAAAATACTAGTAAAATTTCAAAAGAAAATAAAAATAATGTAAAAGTAATTGTGGGTTTGCGTTAAAAAGTAAAAGAAGTAAGAACTATCTCTATTATCCTATTTCTGTTATATAATTGACGAAGTAGAAGAAGTGGATGTCATAGACCCAACGATCCCTAAGATCTCTATCCCGAATCGAGACGAACGCCATCAGTCTCTGTATCTGTTATTGCCCTTTGGTCGTCATCATTACGGGTTCGTATTTTTGTCTTTGAATGTTCTGTCCTTTTTCTCTCTCTCTCTCTCTCTCTCAATGTTCTGTCTTTGAATATGCTTGCTCAAATCTACATATTTGTTTTCTCTGTCTGTCTGCTTCTCTAGCATCGATTCAATTTTGTGGTTGGAGCATTCTGGGTGGTCCATTAAAAAAAACGTTTTTTTTTTTTTTTTTTTGGGTTTTGTTCTTTCTATGTCGACCTTGGTACTGTCAAGTGATTTGTAATTGTGGAAATTGACGTTTGTTTTTGTGGATCTCCCTGGTTCTTTCTTTAATTTAGAAGGTCCCTCCGGTTCTTACAAGTAGTGCTCAAACAGCAAGTGTGTGTTCTTTTGAGCTTCCGTACGGTTATGGAACTCTAGCTCGAGCCTTTATTTGTTTCAATCCAAAATATATAAAAAGCTGGAACCTTTATTTGTTTCAATCCAAAATATGAAAAAGCTCGAAACTTTATTTGTTTCAATCCAAAATATGAAAAAGCTTGAACCTTTATTTTCTTGGCGGCCGTCTCTGAAAGTTTTTTGTTTTTTTTGGTTACCTGAAACAATTTCAATTCCACTTAATCTGGTAGTTGGTTGCTGAAGTTTATTACTTGTGATCTTCATTGGCGCAAATTTGAGATTCTGCAAAGTTATAGAAATATCTAATCTTTTTTGATGGGGTGCATTGTAATTGTTGCATCACTCTATGTTTCAGGCACTGTTAATCTCTCTATGGATGCCAAAACCTGCTCGGGAGATGCAATCAGCTGGCTCCCACACGAAGTTTTGGGCAAAATTTTGTCCTTACTGCCGACAAAACAGGCTGTGTCAACATCTGTTCTCTCGAAAAAGTGGAATCATATGTACAGATTGGCGGATAGTCTTGATTTTGATGACTCCGTCTCGCTGCATGCGGAAGAGGGTGGTAAACAAACGAGTTATGTGTTTTCAGATAGCTTCAAGAAAATTGTGGATCGAACACTGGCTTTGCAATGTGATTATTCGATCAAGAAGTTCTCACTAGCATGCCACGTTGGCGCGGTTAATGAAGGCCAAAAGGCTTGTGTGGGACGCTGGATATCTAATGTTGTAGGACGCGGTCTCGTTGAATTGGACTTACGCATAAAAGATCGGGGTATACACTTTCTGCCTTCTCAGCTCTTCGCAAGCAAAACACTGGTTAAGCTGACACTGGGAACAAAGCTCTACCTTGGAAAGCTTCCTTCATATGTGTCACTTCCATCTCTCAAGTTTCTCTTCATCGATACGGTTTTCTTTGAATATGAAGATTTGTGTTGTGTGCTTCTCGCTGGTTGCCCGGTGCTCGAGGAGTTATCAGTCCATCACAAAGACAATGCTATCCCTCACATCATATCGAGTCCGACGGTCAAGAGACTATCAGTTCACTACAACTTTCATAGCGAGAACGAACTGTCATTGGACCTGCCAAAGCTAGAGTACCTTGACTACTCTGATTTCGCCTTGTATGAATATCCACAAGCTAACTTGGGATCCCTTGTAGAAGCTAAGCTGGATCTTTATCCGGCTGAACATGTGGAGAGGCCAGGTGTAACTAATCTCATCATGGGGATAAGAAATGTTGAGATCCTTCATCCATCTCCCGCCTCAGTTGATGTAAGTTAGCCAATTTCTTTCTATCCTTTTGAAAATCCTTGGGACATTATTAAACTGTGATATTGTGTGTTTCAGGTGATCTACTCATGCTGTAAATATGGGCTACTTCTACCGGTATTCAAAAATCTGGTTAATTTATCTTTTGGGAGTAAGGATAAACGAGGTTGGAAATTGCTGGCAACTATGCTTAAGCAGTCTCCAAAGCTTGAAACTTTAATCATCCAGGTATACTCTTAAGTCTTAACAAACAAAACCTATGAATAAATACATATACACAACGTAACTTGGTGGTTGATCATGTACATACATCTTCTTGATTGGATGCTTCTTCAGGATCTGAATGGTTACAGAGGCGATGTCTCCATGCCTCCGAACCAAGTGAAGGTGTTGCATGTTCTGAATTATGGAGGAACTGATGAAGAGTTTAAACAGTTGGAGAAATGTTTTATTGGGAAAAAAACGTAATGCAGAAGCTGTGGTGGATGATGACATAAGTTTGCAAACCAAAAGGAGATATAACGATGCTTCATGGAGTTTCACTTCCAGGAAAATGCCATTCCAGAGTGGCATAAGACGTCTAGATTCATATTACGCTATGTAACTTTAAACTCATATATTGTTTCTACTAGATTTTTTTTTCATTTTTTGTCACACTTTATAGTACAAACCCACTTATCATGTGACTTCTTCGTCTAGACTCAAGAGCATGAAAGTTATCTCCTTCTTATTTACAGGATTCCCCTGTGGGTTGGGTTTGTTTCTGTTCTGTAAGAGTCATTAGACTCGACTTCTTCTCCTTCGACAATCTTAGTTTCTTACGTCAATTTTCTCTTATGTTCAACTCCATTGTCGCCACTCTCTATCCCTCCATTTTCTCAGTGCTCTTGTTCTGAATGTGGAACAGCTGATAAAAGGTATTATTACGCGCAGTGTCATTTGATGGACTTGTAACCAATTATTGTAGATTTAATAAACACCCAATCAGTCTAAGCATCCGAAAGTTACATATGTACCCAGTGCCGTGCTCAGGCTATTGGTGGCTTAGGGCGGATAAAAATTATGGCTTTTGTTATTAAAGATATTAATGTTATAAAACATAATGCAAATATATAATGTTATATTATATATGTATATGTGTATATGTGTATGCATAATATATACATACTATAGTAAATAAATGGAGAGAGTAATATATGGAGTGAGAGACCGAGAGTAGAGGGGAGAGAGTTAAACAATGATGCTCTTCTTATTATTACTCTCTTCTCTTCTTACAACAACTCCTTATTTATAGTGAGCAACAAAAGACATGAGTCACACACTTATGCATTTGGTAATGACAAATGGTGAGTTAGTGTAATATAGCAACAAGTGTCATGACATGTGTCTTGTGATGGATTAATCACAATTATATTTCATAACAATTAAAATATATTTTTTTATTTCAAAGAAAACAATGATCTTAAGATGAAAAAAGAAATAGTATAAACCAAAATTTTGTATCTTTTTTCCTAAAAATAATTTTAGCCACAATTCCAATTAATTATCTCTTTTCTATTAATTGTCTTTCATTAATATTCTTATACTATATTAACTAGGTCTGAACCCGCGGTACACCGCGGGACGAATCTGATTTAATTTGTATTTTATACATATTAATGTAATATAATTTATATCTATATATTAGTAAAATGTATGAAAGTGTATTAATATGTATTGTTTTAATTTTTCTCTTCTGCTGAATAGTATTATTATTTTATACTACCGCTTTAATAAATCTTTGTTTGAATGTGTTTTGTATTGTTTCAGTTGTACTCGCGTTGGTTCAAGAGATTGCGGTGTAATTTGCGGTGTAACTATTATTATTTTAATTATGGTTATTTAAAGAGTATTATGATATTATAATAATTATTTTGAAAACAGTTTGTGTGTCTTAATATGGTCCTTTTAGTTGAATTTTTGAATTGATTGTTTAGAATTTAGCAGCTGGTTGGTTGTTTATCTTAAATTTTTTACTATAAATTAGGAATAATACTTTCTTTGTAATTTTACTACCTAAATTACATTTTTTTAACTTTTTAAATTTCATTACCTAAATTAATGTAATTCTATGGTAGCTCTAATAAAATATTTTGGATGTAACATTTACTTTAAAATTTATACATATGATAGTTATATATTTGTTAAAGCAATCATTAAATTTAATTTGACATATAATGGGATTATTTTGTATTACAAAATTATGTTACTATTGGGCCAAGCCTTTTCGTTTTTTTAATGAATTAAACATTTTTAAGACAAAAAAATAAAGATCACGTTAAGAGAAAAGGAATTGGGACCGACATTATTTGCTTTTTCTGTGTTGCTTTCTCACCATCTTCTTTGTTCCTCGATTCATCTTCAATTCTTACTCAAATCTTCACTTCATACATCAATTTCTTTTAATCTCAGTTCTATTAATCTAAACTCTCCATCGATATGTTATAGCAACCTGAAAAAAAAAACAAAAAAAAAACAAAAAAAAAGATGCTTTCGGGTAGTTCTCATTGACGATCGACTTCCATATGTTTGGGTTTCAGTCGAAATTTTTTCGATTGGGTTAATTCCTTCTACAATTCGATGATGTGGGTAAGCTGATTTTAGAATCTTTCTTAATTTGAATCTATTTACATGATCCCCGAAGCATCTAACAGATTTTGTATTCGACCCAAATCTTATTTTGTAAAAATTGTGAAGCTGTATCAAATAGTTTAATTTACAGGTTTTGTTGGATTATAGAAGATAAATTTGAATCAAATTTCCATTGTTATTAACAAATAGCTGAAATTTTGTTGTTTATTTCATGGATTTGGAGAAAACCGCAGTTGGTGCTCACATCAAATGACAATCATACCAATGGTATAACTTCTACAATTCAAGATAATCTGTAGCAATATATACAGTTATTTGCAATGACTTAATAACTTTGTTACGAATACAGGGGGGTTATTGATTGTAACAGAGATAAATAACAATCAGATAAGTACTTTGGAGATTGTTTAATTTATAATAGCTATAAGTTATTGGTTATGTGAAATGAAATGCTGATTACGGTTGTTATATTCTTATGGGTTATCTGCTAAACATCAAGAAATTACACTTTACAAAAGGCTGAGAAGAGTCATCATGATTGACACCACTCATATCTAAAGTATGTTTTAAAGGTATGTTTTCTGGAACCCCAACTGATTCAATCTAATGTAGTTTGGTTGTCTATCTAATATGTAATTTCTATTTATTATGCATTTTTAATGAAAGAAAACTATGAATAAGTTTAGGTGACAAACAAATTTTATTCAAGATGGATAAGTAAAAACTAAAACATTGAGATCTTAAAAATTTAGAAGCAGCATACTAACGTAAATTCTTCAGTTCATACTTCTGGCCAACACATGCTTCCTTGAATGAGTTGTATAGCACGCCATTGTAACTCCTCAAATCTTTATCACTTGTAGGTATCCTTCTCATTCCATAAGTTATCATTCTCAATGCTTACCAGAAACTGGTAAGTTTTTCCAACCAAACTCTTGATAGCTGGTGGCAAATTTTCTGGATCTTCCATCTATATAGAATAAAGTTTTCAATTAAATACTAAAAATATTTATCACATTTTGCCCAGTTAAAGAGTCATTTGTTTAAATAAAGACATATTACCTCATCAAAGGGTCCTTCAATTAGACTGTTAGCGGTACAACCAACAATTTCAGCAGCTGGGCTATCGAAAAGCATTAGTTTCATCTGTCCTGTTTGATCCATCACATTGACATGTGTTTTGAACCTAATAGATTTATGTATTAGAGTCATAATCGATTAAATATTAGGGACATGAGTAGTTTTGTTTATTACCTTGATAACACATTAGTCACTTGGGCGTGGCAAGTATCACACTGCCACTTTTGTTTCTTTGTCACAGACGCATTTCCATTAGTAGTAGAATTCACCTTGGAAACCTTCTTATTACACTTTTTACATGCAATGTAGTACCACGCCCAGTCACAGTCTATGGCGTAAATAGTACATATCAGCCTAACCTTACCAACCTACCATCAAGCAAATAACTTTAGTTGTATAATGCACACATGACATTTGAAAACTTAGATTAATTTAGTACATAATGGACATAGTAATACCTCAATGGCTTCCAAGATATCTTGGATGGTCCCATTCGCATATTGATGGTAGAATTCTCCATTATTTGCTAACTGCAGCTCACGTTTTGGTTTGCTCTCAAGTAAAGTGAGAGCAAGACCATCATTTGGCAACCTAGTTTGACAATTGGTTTAAGTTATTAATTTATAAAAACTGTATAAGTACTAAATAAATAGAAAATACTAACTTGTACTTACTTATTCTTGAACTCGACAATCTGACCATACTCTGGATTAATGGTGAGCTGTGATGCGTTAAAAGCATTTGCTATTGTCCTTACATCTACGATAGTAGTAAAAGCATATTTAGTCAAAACTTAATAAAGGAAATGATCCCCACAATTAGTATAGTTTCACTTAGGAGTAGTTTCGTACCATTGTAGATTTTGATTTTAGCAAATCTCAGAAGACAAATCATCATTTCAACATCGCCGTCTTGACATGCACCAAAGATTTGATCAGCAAATGATCCCCACAAAGTACATGTTAACCTTACATCACTGTTTTGAAAGCATCACAAAAGTTTTATGCTGTTTAAAATTTACAATTAAAGAATACAATTAATTTAAGTATGTTGAATTATATTTTAAAATGCTTTATACCTCTCATCCCTGAGTTCAACATCAATCTTGTTTGTTGGCTTGTTGTTAACATCTATTGTCTCCATCGCACCAACATTAACCACTTGACCAACAATATCTATGCTTGTAAACACGTAAACGGATTAGTAAGAAGACACATAAACTTTTGTAGAGATATTGAAAATACATAAGTTATTCATACGATTACCTATTAGGAAGTTTGGGTTGAGGTTCCCGGTTAGTACAGAATCAAATCGGGAAAGCGCTAGGTATGGCTCATCAGACAGAGGATCTATCTTCGCCACAATGGTTTGAGTCATGAAACCCATCTTGTATCGATGAGCAGTTGGTTTGAATTGACCTCCGGCAAAATTCAGTTGGAAATTTTCAACTGATCTCCATTCTCCTTGAGTGATCTTGCTCTCGAACCGGTTGATCAGATTCTTTTTCACGCTCGCATGAATCTTTGTACCCTGAAAATGACATTGCTGTTAAACTACTAATATTAATTTGATTTTGTATATAGTACTTATGTTTACTTACCTGAGCATCAGCGAGTACCATGTCAAATGATTCACCAAATTGTGTTGGATCTGTTCTCCAGGTATGAAGGACACGGACATGCACTTTCCAA
>NC_025689.1:32742689-32744456 GCF_000633955.1 Camelina sativa | reverse complement strand
TTTGTTTTTTGCAGTGAAAGACAATCGAAGCCCAAAAATCATTGATTCCGGGTTATTGTGAGAGAGGACGCGGATCCTTTATGTGTACGGGTCGGATAATTTCGATTGTGTATTTTTGTCCAAATTATCCCTTCCAATTTTTAAAAACCCTCTCCTTTATGCTTAATTGAAGGGTAATCTTGGAATTTTTTGACAATTTTCTAATTTGTACTTCTCTTTTACTTATATAGAGATAACTATAAAACGTCAAAGCCAGAAACAAAGCCCAAGGCGTCTCCGTCACTTTCTAGGGTTAGAAGCAACGTTGCGGCCATAGCAGCTTCTTTATCTGCGTCTCAGTCGCCTTATCGTGGTGCAGCCACACCAACCCGGCTGGCGCAACAGAATAACCAACAACCTGGTTGGCCGTCAAAGAAACTGGAATCTCCGAGGAAGGAGGATGAAAGAGAAGCCATCGAGAGAGACTGGAAAAGTAGCTAGCGACAATATAAATCCGGTGACAGAGAAACCCTAGCTCCTATTGCTCGTCCATTAGAGCATTTAGAACGAAAAGAAACAGATTCATCTCAGGAACAGAGGAAGACGACCAAGCGGTGCAAGAAAAGAAGAAAGATCTTCCTGAAGGTAGTCGAGAGAAGCCAGCAGCACATCAGGGACAACAAAAGAGAAAAGAAATCGAGAAACTTGCGTTACAAGAAAGGAAGAAAGCTCTTCACGACGGCAGTGGAGAGAAGTCAGAAGCAGATCAGAGACAATAAAAGAGAAAAGAAGAAGAGAAACTTGCGTTACAAGAAACCAAGAGAGCTCTTCAAGCTGCAGGTAGAGAAGATGTAACGCTAAGCAAAACCTAGATGATGTGAATGTTCTCCATTTAACAAAAGGAATGTGAATGTTCTCCATGTTTTATATCTGCTCCGGCGTCTGCATCCCCTAGACTATTGTTGAATGAACACAAAGAAGAAGAAATTATTAGAATGGTTTCTCAACCCACTTAACCTGGCTGTGCATCCTCGGACTTGTTACAGAGCAGAGTAGAGGTTTTTACTCTACTAAGGTTTTATGGAAAATTTCTATTTTTGAGTGATTGGTTAATTTCCTTTTTTTCGTTTTCTTCTCTCTCTGTAGATAAACCCAAAAGTCCTTTGATCTAATTTCGAATCGAAAAGACGACCAACGCCATCAATCTCTAGAGCCGCAAGTGTGAGTGTGTTCTTTGAGCTTCCACAAGTCGTCTAGATTCATATTAGGTTATGTAACTTTAAACTCATATATTGTTTCTACTAGAATTTTTTTCATCTTTTGTTACACACTATAATAGAAATTTACATTTAGAGAATTTTAGACAATAAGCTTCCAAACGTTTAATATTTTACACACTATAATATTTTAATAATTATGAAAAATGATCTCTTTCAAATGTTTTTGCAGGAAATTTATTGATTTTTAAGGTTTTTCTTTATATTCAACAAATAAATAAGATATTAACCGACGTTTTTCAAAATAAAAGATGCAGAGGATGATGGCATCATATTGCAAATTAAAAGTGATCTAATGATGTTTCTTGGAGTTTCACTTCCATCCAGGTGTCAGTTCAAATTCACATAAATTAACTACTTTATTTAATAATATGTTATGTACCTTCAATAAAGTCATGTAAATCTGGTTTCAATACAAAAATCAAATTAAATGAGTTGACTTGAACTTCAACTACATGGCCTGTGATAATTACTTAGGCGGTTGGTACAACATTGCATCCCCCCCCCCCCC
>NC_025689.1:32712418-32742565 GCF_000633955.1 Camelina sativa | reverse complement strand
CCCCCCCCAATTATTACATGCATGATCACGGATCATTATAATAAAAATGATACTTACTAATTAATAATGTTTGTTTTTAACTAACAAAATTAGAAGATTAAAAAAATCAAACTTAGCGGCTGGTACAATAAATGTTCATTACAATTACATTTTCCAAACTGATATATTTCTATTTATCAATTTGTTCCACAATTCCTAACCCTAAATCCTCCAATTTGTTCCAGAATTCCTAGCGCTAAATCTTCTTACAAAACAATCAATTTGTTCCACAATTCCTATCGCTAAATCCTTTTACAAAATTCCACAATTCTAGCGCTAAATCTAACACAGTTTACTCAGATTTCGAGTTTCTATCTGAACTTTTTCCGATTAGGACGTGAAAATGCTTTTTCGTCGAAGAGAAACTCTCGAGACCTGACCGTAACGAACAAAAAACAAACAAAACAAAAGAGCGAGTAAATCAGAATTCAGAAACCAATACCGAGAGACAGAGAGGGAGGGAAATAGCTTAGGATTTCACGATCTACCGAGATTCGCCGGAGTTTAAGGCGGTGAACAAGTTAAGATGCGGCGGCGAGTCACTGAGTGTCTTTTAACGGATCCTTTGATTTTGGAGGTAAAATTTAGAAATTTGGGGATTTTCCATCTCTTTATAACATTCAATTTAACGCGTGTGCTTCAGTCGCGTCATCGACATTTTTTTTTTGTTTCTTTGTTTTTAATTTGACATTACTGAAGGACTTTATTGATTTGATTAATTAAAAGTAACAAAAATTTTATCTTGGCCTTCTGTTATTTTTATTTTTTTTCTTTTTATTCTAACAATCCATTAGAAAAAGGTTGAATTAATTTAAGACCAAAAGATATCTCTTCTCAATTGTTGGTGAAAGGAATCGTTACGCCTATATGCATGCATGTCAACAACATACAATATATATGTTCATCAGAATCTATACATGTGAAGTTGTGAACTCAATCAAAACCATTTCCAGCTTTTCAATCTATGAAATAATTAAGGGTCTCTCACATTTTTCTTAGCTAACTAACTAACTTACTACTAATTTCACATTTTTCTTCATATATATTTGACAATTTGCACTCGAAATAGTGTACGTGTTTGTACTTTTCTTCTAAACCGATGCGTATAATATATATTGGAATATATAGGAAAATATACTTATCTCCATATATATTTTCATACATCAATTTTAAATGAGCTAGTCAATTGGTATAAATGAGCTAGTCAATTTTCAAACACCAATAATAAACCTCCAATTTTTTAGTATGCAGTTATGCACCCTATTAGCTAAATTACCAAAAGCACCATAGATCTTCTCCATCTATATAAACAAGCATAAGCTAATTAATATCTTTAATAAAGTCACAATTCGACCAAAAAGCATATTTTCTCTCATTTAGTTATGGCAATCTATTCCTTAGCGAATAAATGGAGGGTCGAATCTCTTATGATTTTGTTGATGGTGATGGTAACAAATATAGTCGAACCAATGGCTGAAAAGGTCAACCATTCAGGCCAACGAAAGCAAGAGATTGAACTCATGCTTAAAGCAACTCAAAACCTGAATGTTGAGTTTTAACAATTTGGTGTACCTCTCTTGATTTTGCATCATCTAGCTTGTTCTTTACATGTGAATGTTCATGGAGAAACGAAATGCAAAAGTTCTTGATATATCAGAATTACACTTGGATTATGACTTATGAGAGTACATAATACATTAGGCATCAAATAGAACGCATAAGATGATGAATAATTAATTAAATAAACATAAGTGAAATGACGATAAATTGGATAAACATATATAATAGATTTATAATGTAGTTTTAGTACTCATTCTTCTTTACAAAGGAAAATAAAACATAAATTCGATTCGACTATGAGTTTGTTGTACACTCTAGCTCCTACGTAATCTCCTATGTATGTGCAATGACTTAAACTGCTGCTTCAAGAATACTATTTTTGTTTTGTATTTTTAAACAACTTATTTCACATTTCAAGTTTTCCCTGTGTTCTTTGCTTCTTCATAAAGCTCTCTGTTGAGGTGCAAAAGCATCAATTGAACATGCATGCACAGAGATTCCAAAGATAACTTCACTGGAGAAACCGATCACTTTTCTTCACCTACCTGAAAAGTTATCTTTTCTCCTTTTAGAGACACAAAAACTACACATACACATACACATACACATACACACATACATACAAAAATACAGAGAGAGAGAGATGAATGAATAAAATATTTACTCTTTACCATTTACCCCATCAAAAATTTACCTTTTTGACATCTCTCTACAATCATCATCATGCCTCCTTTCCGTTTTACATTCCATTCTTCTCATCCAACTCTCCTTCCGTTTTTACAGATTTTTGTAGCAAATTTCCGTTATCTTTTTGCAATTTTTTTCGAAGAAAATATTTTTTTTTTGCAAATTTTATAAGAAAAATTCAAAAATGTTAGTAAATCATTGCTTTTTTGCAAGAACTTTTTAGTATAAGTATGTGGCACATCTGTAACTATATTTTGCAACATTTTAAGTAACACTTTTGCAACTTTGTTTTCTACACAAAATTTCTAGTAATTTTGAGATCCCTCATCTGTCAATAAGAAAAACCCCTTTGAGCAAATACATATACCGCGAACTTGGCGTTGAACACTTACATACATCATCTTGATTGATGCGTCTTCAGGATCTGAATGGATACACATGTGATGTCTCCATGACATGGAACCAAGTGAAGGTGTTGCATATTCTGAATTATGGAGGAACTGATGAAGAGTTTACACGGTTACAGAGTTTTCTAGGGGAATTTGAATGCATGACATTGGAAGAAGAAATTTGTTACGTATAACTAGGCAACACAAGTGGTCGTTTGCGTCACCAGAACTGAGTAGAAGAAGTTTCCATTTCTTTGACAAAATGTACTAACATTTCCTTAGCGTATTCAACTTTGTTGTCCTGAACCCAACGGATCCAAAAAAAAGAGGTTTCTGTGTTACGTTGCCAGACAACAACATGAATCTGATTTTGTAACAATTTGACTCACCTGTCTTGATTTTGCATCATCTAGCTTTATTTCTTTTTGGTGGCTTGACTTTCTATAATCAGTTTGGTAGTGCTAGCTATTTTTTCAACACTCGTTTCCATGCAATAATACAAAGATGAAGGTGAGACCAGAGTTGGTATCAGATACCTTTTCACATTTTTGCTGATGACTGATGCATTTTGCTTGAGACAACTGTTAACTGGTTTTTTTTGCCTGATTAGCTATCTTTCTAGGAGTTTGATGCTTTTATTAAGGTTCATCGACTTGTCTCTCTGAGAAAACTGCAGTGGTGGTTTGGGCAAGGAAAGTTCTCCATGTTTTGTATCTGCTCCGGTAATAGAGGTTCTCACAATGGTTTCTCACCCCACTTAACTACAGTAAGTTCTCACAAAGAATGATATAGAAACCTGGCTCTGCATCCTCGGAATTGTTACAGAGCAAAGTAGAGGTTCTTTTTCCATGGCTGGGTCATATAATGGGATCATCGATCTATAGCTTTTGCCTTGTGGTTGGCTTAATACTCGTGAATCCGATTGGTGGATGGTGGACCTAGCAAGCTGTACTTGTAACACTTGTTTCCCTGCAGTCAGAGAGACTATCAATCAACACATGAAGTTAAAAATTCATCAACCACCTAGAATCAGTCAAATATATAATTCCAACCAGCATAACCATGAACAAATGATGTGCCTCCACGATCATATTAGTCCCCCTGTGCCTCCACAATCTGCATCAAAGAGAAGGATAGATTCATTAAAAAGACATTGGATATAAATAATAGTTGAAAAGGGAAAAAGTTTTAAGAACAAACTCGTGTAGGAGAGAATCTGTGGATCATCGATCGAAATGACAAGGAACTGAAGTATATAGAGTGACTAATGGAGAGGCCAGTCCCCTATCTTGGCCAAGAGATCAGCAGCGGCAGCTTTGTTGAATGGATTTAAGGCATATAATTACATCAAACATCCATGGAAATATCATCAACGTATATAAATCCAAATTTAGTTAAAAGAAGTGTGATCCAAGCAATGAGAGCAATGAACAATATAATTAGAAATACTCAAACCTCCTGTGATACGTGTTGGAGGTCCAGAAAATAAAAATAGGGTCCCATACATACTCTTCTCCAACCTACACGATCAATTTAAGACAGAATCAGACAAAAAAAAAACAAGTTAGCAAGTAAAAATAGTAAAAAAATTGGAAGGCAAACCGAGAGAGAAGCAAAATTGGAAACCAAACCGAGAGAAAGAACCTGAATTGCTGGTCGAGGAAGCAAGAAGGTGTGATCAAAAACATGTAGCATAAGTTCTGTCTTTTATACATACACGTCTAAGGGGTTTTGGCAATCTTCTCCAGAAAAAAAAAAAACCTAACTGTTTCTGTAAGAACTAAGAAGAAAAAAAGAATGAGAGTGACTGACGCAATTGAGACAGGAACATCGGAAGCGTCAGAGAAACAGACCTTGTTGGTAGGCGTCGATGGTCTTCGAGAGAGGGACTCGTCAGTCATTGCAAAAACTGGTCGTCGTGCTCTGACGGAGACATGGTGGAATCTATCCATATCTCAGATTCCGCTGATTAACTTCTCCCCCAAGAAAAGACTTAACAACTGTGTAAAAAAAAGTCATCAGATGTTAGAATTAGAAATTAGGTCAGAGATGAAACAAAACAAAATAAAGACAGAGAGTGAATAGCTAGAGTAGAGTGGCTTACTTACTTATCATAATCTCAGAGACCGGCGGCGAGCGATCATCTTCTCATATATGATATATGGCTCTGTTCCAGAGAGAAACTTCTGAAAATAAAAATCATTGAGAAATAAAAGATGGATTTTTGTTTATTTAGGGTTATGATTTCTCAGGTGAGATGAGATGAGTGACTATATATAGATTTAGGGTTTACAACGAAAAAACAAATTAGGATTACTTCTGTTTTTCCATTTTTTATTTTTTTACCAAAAAAAAAATTAAAATTTAACAACTCGTAACTAAACTTACAATGTACTTGGTCATTTTCTTCTCTCCTCGTTATCTCGAGGCCTCTTCTTCTCACCAAACAAAAACACTTTTCTTTCTATTGGGCCTTTATCTAAACTGCAGCCCATTATCATTTGTTACTAAACACATCAAGCCCAACTCCCTTCTTCAGTTGACTTCTCTCTCTTGTCATTTACTCCTCCTCTCTTCACGAGTCCGATGCGTTCTTCGCTGCTATGTTTTGCTTCTCATCTCCTTCACTGATTCTTCTTTGCTGTTGCAGATTTGGTCGAGGAGCTCAATTCCTAACACTATGTTTCAAATTATGCATCTTGGATGCTAAAATAATTTCAGTTCTTTGATCGACACATTGATATTGGTTGATTGGATTCTACTTTGAATGATGTTCATGTAACACCCGTACCGTCACAAAAGACGGAACATGTAATCCATCCGGTATGGCCAAAAACGTTTCTTTCTTTAAAATTCACCAACGAACAAACTTCAAACTGTAACTCTTGAAATTACTAACCTGGGAAAAAGGAAAGAAGGGGGGGGGGTGAGTAAACAAGTTTACTCAGTGAGGAGATCAAACTCTGCCCACTAGACATACAGTAATACCGTTCCAAATATAATCAACAAGTATTACATAGCATAGATTCAGAATGTTTATCAATCAAACAAACAAGCAACTTTCATCTTAGTTTATTCACTTCTGTGGCAACTACCACATTCAAACATTTTCGTTTCTTTACATTACTTAGTAAGTTTTACTTTCCTTATAGGTTTGGCCATTATCACTTTTTCTGGCTCACAAACCTCATTCCTGGAAGACCACGGCCCATAGCTCGTACTGCTCGAGAAAACAAACTGGCCCAATTATGAAATTGGGGTGTTACAGTTCATGCGGTTGATACTGCGTTTAAGAGTGCTCAAGGAAGGAGTAATGGATGCTATAAAACTTGAAGGCTGCAAAATGCATTGTGGAAGCTAAAAGTGTTCTTGGTGGGTGGCTTCAGGCCACAGGGCCAAAAACATAGCTAGTGCTGTTCTCAAAGCTAGGTTCATGCATGTGTATTTAATCTTTAATAAGGTTCGTTTCTCTACGTCTTCGTGTTATCGAGAGGCACTGTGGGATCTCAAGTGATAGCTGAGTTTGTACTTTGACGTTTCAAATGATTGCAATGCCCTTCTTCATCGAGAAGATTTTACCAAGTGGCGAGATGGGGAGTGACAAGGACCTGCATCCTGATCAGAGTCGTGTTAAACAAATAAAATGGATCAGAAGGCAATTGTATGACTCTATCAAATAAGAAAACCAGAATCAATGTTGCAGTATCCACCTCTTATGATGGAAACTACTGATGTGTCTGCTTCAGCAGACTCCAAAGCTTCAAACTCTCATCATCCAGGTATATTCTATATAAAACCATATGAACCAACCCAAAAATCAAAACAACTTGGTCGTTGATACTTTTACATACATACATCTTCTTGATACTTTACAATCTACAAGGTTACGCAGGCGTTGTCTCTGTACCTCAAACCCAAGTGAAGATGTTGCACATTTAGAATTATAGAGGAACTGATGACAAAGAGTTGAAACATTTGGAGAATTTTATACCTGCAAAATCTTTTGTGGAAGCTAAAGTGTTCTTGGTGGCCTGGGCAAAAAAACATAGCTAGTGCTGTAAAGGTCTGAAAGCTAAAGGTTCATGCATATGTATTTAATCTTTAATAAGGTTCGTTTCTCTAAGTTGTGTGACGTCTTCGTGTTATGGAGGCACTGTGGGATCTGCAAGTGATAGCTGTGTTTGTACTCGCACCTTTCACATGATTGCAATGCCCTTCTTCATCGAGAAGATTTTACGAAGTGGCGAGATGGGGAGTGATTGTTATGGAAACAAGAGTTACCTGTAATGTCATGATATATGCTTTCCACAACCGTAGATCATACCAGAAAATATATTATAAAGAACCAATCTGACTATGTCAATGTGATGCTTTAAACTAAGTGATAACGGTGGAAACCTAAAAGATTTGGGCCAATCTTTGAACTTGACAGAACACATCTGATCTGATCTTTGGGCCAATCTTTTTACTATCCAATCTTTGAACTTGTCAGAACACATCTGATCTGGGCCAATAGAAACTCTGCATCTAACAGGTTCTGTAGCTCACTCATTTGGAGATGAGGACATGTTTCTGAGGTAAGGTAAAGTTTCTCAAAAAAATGCAGAGACTTCTAGTCTAGGGATCTACCGTCTACGTGTTTGGTTTTCACATTGTTTCAACCAGCAAAATTAGAAGAAGAAGGTAAAAAGAGTTTTGAACATCAAAGAGACCACAACGGAGTTGATTCTTACCTTTTGCCCAGTCAGTTCAAGACCTGCAGCTGCGCACAACCATGTCTTTCTCGTTGAAGAAAATCCTGCAATTTGGTATTGTTAGTGAGTAAACTTAACTGGGTCCAACCATAAAAAGTTGGAAGGTACAGATTGTCTACGTACCACATATCAAACTGGGTGCTTTTGATGAATGCAACAAGCTTTGAAAGTTTTTCACCAAACATCAAGTAACTGACATGCCTTTCAAGTATGCTCTTTACAGAAATAAGCAACATGAGAACTTTGCTCTTTGAACGAGGACCTGCATCAGAGTCGTGTTAATCAAATAAAACTGATCAGAGTGTGACTCTATCAAATAAGAAAACCAGAATCAATGTTGCAGTTTCCACCTCTTATCGAGTGATGATTCCTTGTTGCTGGAACCAAAAATAGGAAACCCGAAAAGCAAATATCATCATTCTGGCGCCTGCTCAATGCAAACATCATTACTCTGGATTCACGTACTGAATTCCCCACTTAAAACAAACAACAAGAATATCAAATACATACTAGCTCTCCAGCAAGATCATAGAGGGACTCATCAACTGTCGCCTGCAAATTGACACGACAAGAGTATTAGATGCAAATTTTACACGCGACAGCTAAAATAACCTGCAATAGCCGTAATGCACAGTACTGGATGACAGCAACCCCTTCCAGTTTGGGAATAACCTGCACCATTTATATACTTAATGTATAATTCGAAACATAGTCTAACACATTAACTAAGTAACTTTCTCAGAAAAAATTGATCAAAGAAGAATAACACAAACCTCCTTGGACTCAGAGCAGCACCACCTCTTGAATCATCATCTAGCAAACCAAAGATAAGAAACCCGAAAAGCAAACATCATTACTCTGGATTCACGTTTTGAATTCCATGTTTAAAACAAACAACAAGAACATCAAATACATACTAGCTCTCCAGCAAGATTATAGAGGGACTCATCAACTGTCGCCTGGTAATTGACAAAATAAACTTTCTTAAGAACAGAAACAACAAAATTGACACGACAAGAGTACAAAGATACAAATTTTACACGCGAAAGCGAAAATTACCTGCAATAGTAATGAATGACAGCAACCCCTTCCAGTTTGGCAATAACCTGCACCATTTATACACTTAATGTACAATTCGAAAAATAGTCTAACACATTAACTAAGTAACTTTTCTCAGAAATAATTTATCAAAGAAGAATAACACAAACCTCCTTGAGACTAAAAGCAGGACCACCTCTTGAATCACCATCTAGCTTTGTCACCAGAGCTGCAGAAAGTACAGAAGCTCATCTTAGCATCCATGATAACTGCATCGACATTGTATTTTGAAAAAGCATGTATACATGCTGTTTCTTCTCCTCCATCCACCAATTTCAATAGCTCAGCATGTACAATCTGCAACATAGTTATGATAAGCTACACTTTAGTCAAGAATAATGTTTCCGAGCCAATTACCAAAGCTTATAGCTTTGACTAAAACAAGAGAATCCTAATTTGAGTTCTGGAGCAGAAATAAAACAGAGAAAAAAAATCGAACCTTGGCCTTCGAGTTTGCTCAGCAAGCAGCCTCCTCCAGTCAACCAGTCAACGGAACAAACATCTGGGCTCTTCACTTGACGACTCCTTGTGTATCTTCTATGGCCAACATGATAAGCCACACTTCAGTACTACTGAAACCAAAACGATAGAGTGAAACAAATACAAAATATCATTATGCTAGTGAAAAAATATAGGGAAGGATGAAATAGAAACAAAAATATCTTGACCAACTGCTGATCTGTTCTGACTCCCCAAATGACTACCACTCCAACGGCTTGGTCACTAACAGACTGAACAAACCTTCTAACAACTGGGAGACTCATCTGTTAGCAGAACCGCCAAGAGAATCCTAACAACTGTGTAAAGTTTAGATGTTAGAATTTCGAAATTAATTAAAAAATATCCATTAATCTGAGATGAAGAAAAGGCAAGAGAGTGAGTAGTAGGGCTTACTTACTTGATGTCTACATGGATGGATCATCGGCTCCTTGTGTATCTTACATGACCAACATGCACCTACCAGAAAGAGACATGCTAAAACACAGTACACTGATTGTCGGATCCATACCATAAGAAAAGAAAAGCAGATGAAGATTCAGAAAACAAACCCTTGTTAGTTTTCAATGTAGAAACTATCAAATAATGGTAGGTGAATCGTCTTTCTTGGGCAAGAGATCAGCGGCAGCTTTGAATGGCTTCAAGGCATATTTATCAGATCAATCTTAAGGATAAAGGTGTTGCTGCAGAGACTGGATTACATCAATAACAACATGGATCATCGGCCTCAGGGGTCACAAGAAAGAATCTGAGCAAGAATGAGAGAATTGTGGCTTTCTGATTTCTGACGAAGATTAAGAGATGTGACCGAACCTTTGGCCTTTTGAGTTTGGCTCTGCAAGCAGCCTCCTCGAGTCCCCACCAGCCAACAGAACAAACATCTCGACTCTTCACTTGGAACCTTGTGTATCTTCCATGGCCAAGAATACATGCACCTACCTAAAACAGACGTGTGAGTACATTGTCGGATTTATAAGAAAAGAAAAATGAAGAATATCAACAAACCTGTTTAGGTAGCGCAGAAGGGGACTTGCGACTTGAGCTGGTTGTCAAGGAAAGACATGATAAGTGTGGAACCAGAACCTTGTGCACCGTATCCAACTCGCTCATATGATCCAACAGCGTCGTATGTAAAGACACACCCTTTTCCTGAATATAATCAAGAATAAAGATCACACAATGTACCTCTTCTATGTTCACATCATAACGAAGAAAACAAAGAAGGGCATCTACCTTCCTCGTCAATCCCTCCTAGAACATTAAGTAGGGGAAAAACGCTTGAAATAAAGCGTGCTGGAGAAAGCTGAACCATTGCAGGAAAACTCATCTGCCTGAAATGCTGATGTTTGATAGATCTGCAGGACACCAAACACAGAGAATAATCTTACATAAGTCTTTTCTATCTTTTTAAAAAATATCTGATATAAGCAAAGGATGAAAGATATTTGATCAAAAGAGCAAAGGAAACCTCACCAAGTGTCTGTAATGGATTTGAGAACCTTCTGCAATGCTTTAACATCAGCCTGAAAGCCATAGGAAGACAGCATAGCTTTGTCTGCTCTGGAAAAGTTAAAAGAAGGACAAGAGCTTAACAAGAGTCTTGCAAGTTACATAAGATGATACAAATGAATACTTCTGGTATGAAATCGATGGCAGCAGGTCGGGATACATCTCCAGTAATAAGCATGCAACAGAGAGTAAGAAACAATCCCATAAAAAAATCTCCACCGTATTTTGAAAAAGCATACCTCCTCCTTATTTAGCGCCCGTTGTCATTCTAACGCTTTGGAGCCCAGGCAACAATATTATTAACGTAGGACCTGAGTTAGCAAAGTGTAGCTCAGATTCTTTGTAGCCATGATAAGCCACTCTTCAGTACTGTACTAGAAAAGTAAAATATACTCATTGTAAGTAGGCACTTTAAGAACAATCTCAACCATCAAATAATTGACAAATTCAATTTATAGAAAATTTAATGTAGAAGAGGGTCTACGCTAACCTGTTGTTTTGGAATGAAGTCTTGCAGCTGCGACGTCAGACCCTGCATTGTCACCACTTAAACGAGATAAACAAATAACACCACAAGCAGCACTTCCAGAAACATTAATTCTAAGAAGGACAAGAAAAAAAAAACCTTGGCCTTTGAGTTTGGCTTTGCAAGCAGCCTCCTTCAGTCCTTCCTCGAGCCCACCAGTGAACTGAACAAACATCTCGACTCTCTTCACATGGATCCTTGTGTATCTTCCACGGAAAACAATACATGCACCTACCAAAAAGAGACGTGAGAAAAAAGGAAAAGAAAAAAAGAGACGTCTGAGTACATTATTCAGAGGGAAGAATTCAGAGAAACAGACCTTATTCGTTCTAACTTACATCCACATTGCTCTTTTTCGCTTCTTTTAGACGTTGCTCTTAAACAGTATCTGCAGGTTTTACATTAGTCCCTGATGTATAAACCCGACAAACCAACCTGCAGGCTGCAACAAAGAGGGCATCAGAACCGCCCACGAGAATCTTAACAACTGTGTAAAGTAAACTCAGATATTAGAATTTCAAATTAATCTGCGATGAAGAAATGGCAAGAGAGTGAGTAGTAGGGCTTACTTACTTCGATCAATGTCTACATGGATGGATCATCTGCTCCTTAGTGCTGAATGAACAAGAAGAAGAAGAAGAAAACGAATTAGAATGGCCTCTCATGATCTCACTTAACAACAATACAATCTCAGAAATAATGATATAGAACCTGGCCTTGTTGTCTACCTATGTGCTTGCTTTGGTAAGTAGGAGAGAGTTGTTAATTGTGTTGTAGCAACTGGTTCTAACACGGCTCTTTATCCTGCAATAACATATAAGAATGGTTAAAAAGAGTAGAGTTGACCTTAAACAATAGTGAAGGATGATTGAAACAAAACCTGGAGGGGTTCATCTTCTTCTTGGAGGTTGCTCATTTATGGATTGGTAGAGCTAGGCTAGCTAGCAGCTATGTTTGTGACACTCCTTTCCCTGCAATTAGTTAGACAATCATCAATCAACCCATGGAATTTTTTATAAAAAAAAAACCATCTAGAATCAGTCAAATAAGTAAATAAGAAGAGAGTAGTTTAAAAGAAATACGGCATGGAAACAACAAGGTTCCCATCCTCACTTGCACCATTTCTGAATTCATCAAGAAGAAAAAGAAAAAAAAAAGAGATGGAATTCAGTTGCATAAGCAGGATTAAGCACAATCAAACGTCAAAGTATCAACCATTAAAAAGCAAAAGTTGCATAACCTGTGATCCCCACGCTTTGGCCAAAAGATGCTGTAAAACCCCAACCCCCACATCAAGAACCGGATATCCTGAAACACCACCAGATAAAAAAGGAAGTTAGAGCAATCGAACAAGAAACAACAACGATGGTGGTGAAGTGATGAATGAGACCAATATTATATGCGAAGATGTAAAAAAACGAACCTCTGGTTTAGTGAGGAGCTTAAGTAAGAGCCCGATTGAAGAAGGCTAGCAAGGCCATCTCCTTGGACATTAGACTGCAGTGTTGGGCTCGGAACCTGAGAGAGAGAGAACAAAATCATTAGGTGATATAGTCATGGTGAAGAGAAGAGGATTTGGCCATAAAAGAGAGGTCTGAGGACAAACCCTGCCGAGTACGATAGATTCTCTGGTGTTCGAAGAAGCTCCATCAACCAACATAAAAGCCTGTGAACAAAAATGGTCTCAAACTGCATATATATGAAAATTGAAACAATCAACCCATAGTAATTATTTACACAATTTTCAAAACAACTATCAAGGATGACTTGTTTGGCAAAAGAATTTACCTGTTGGCGGGTCATGGCAGCATTGTCAACATATCTGACAGCTCAACATCAGGATATTCAGAGGCTCTCTTACTCGTTTCTTCCATAAAATTGAGGCCTGCAGAGAACAAATTGCATTGGCATCAGTGTTATATGTGTTCCAAATGAAACAAGAGAGAGGAAAACAAGTAAAAGAAAACGTAATTATCAACCATACTTCCAAGACATTAGCTTTGTGTTTTAGTACTACATGCTGCAAGTTGGGGAAAGTAGTAGGTCGTACCTTTCAACCTGCAGCTTCATGGAGATATTATGTGGTCTTTCCCGAACCAGAGTGTCTCCCACAATGAGAAGAATTAATCTTAACCAAAGTATGATGAAAAATATTTAGAATGGTTAAAACAAAGTACAGTTGCACTTAAACATAAATGAAGGATGATATGAAACAAAACCTGGAGGTGTCCTACTTCTTCTTCTTCTTCTTCTTCTTCTTCTTCTTGGACGTTGGCTCATGGAATGGTGTTATTCATGGAATTAGTTGTACATGGTCTCTACCTTCCTTGATCTGATTCACAAAATAATTAAAACCTTCAAATTGTAATTGTAGTTGGCGATTGTGTTCTGAATCAACGAGAGAGAGAGAGAGAAAGAAATCAATCAAAGCCCACCTGTTTCACAGAATCATAAAGAAACAAACCTATATATGTCAAAGATACAAAAACTATAATTCACACACACTAACTCAGTCAAAACCATATTGATTTATAAAAAGAACAAATAAGAAAAAAGATACATACCTGTCTCTGACTTGTTTGCTCTCTCATCGACATTATAATGCTTCAACAATTCTGAGAACCAGAAGACAAAAAAATTCAAATCACACGCCACAACTCAGTAACAAAAAAAAGAATCATAGAGATTTAGAAGAAGAAGGAATAAGGAGGTACCTCTAATCAATACCAAAGCTCAGTCCTGACTCCTCTGTTCCGTTTTGATTTCAGACAAAGGGGAAGGAAGGAGACGATGCTCCAAAACGACAGCATCTCAATTAATGGACCCTAAAGAAGATATGGGCCGCCAACTAACACCAAAAGCCCAATTCCCAGAATTTTTAAAACATTGTCGTTTCACGCCACAATGATCATCTTTCTTCATCATGCACATCACGACCAACGGTAACGTAACAGCAGAGCAGAGGTTAGACCGTTAGAGTTAGCGATGATGAAGTGAAGAGTAATCTAAGTAAAGTAAAATTACACAAAAAGGACAAGAGAACAAACAAACCAACCTTGGCTGGCTCGGAACCTATGAGAGAGAGAGAGAGAGAGAGCAAACAAAATGATCAGGTGATTGATAGTCAATGGAGAGGATTTGCCGATAATATAATAGAGAGGTCTGAGAACAAACCCTGACCGAGTAATATTGGACCATAGATAGATACTCTATCTGGAATAAGTAACCCATTGCTTTGAGGTTCGAGGCTCCAGGAACCCTAATTCTCCATAGCTACAGAAACATATTAAACCCAAAATCTCAGTCTCAATCAAAAATAAAGAAACAAGAACAAATTTAGAAGGCAAATTCGACTCACAATTCATAGATCTGTTATCTGTAGAGTAGTAGATTCGAACCATCATCATGTTGCTCTCTTGTCGCCATTGGAACGATCTCTCTCTGTCTCTATCTCTCAAATTTGTTGGGCTGGAACTCCATAGGACAATATTTTTCAAGAGCTGCGACAGACTCACCCAGAGGGATGTAGAAGAGCTTAAGCGCCCGACGAAGTTGCAAAATTTCACCTTTTGGAGGACATGTTTACACTCTTTGGCCGCTCTAGTGGCAGTCCAAGAGCCCGGTCCCATATCAGCTGAAAAGAGAAAGAGTAAACAGCATCACAAAGATGAGTGTGGGTTTATACTATTGATGTCGTTATTGTTTTGGTCATCATCAACCCTAAGGCTAAGAAAAGCAGAAGTTTGTTTACCTCTGTGCTTGTTTCAGTAGAAGTAACTTGTTATATCCTGAGGCTTGCATTGTGTTTTAGCTACTGGTTCTAACACAGCACTTTATCATGCGATGGTTAAAAGTAGTTGAACTTGAACAATAGTATATTTGAAACAAAACCTTGAGGGGTACTTCTTCTTCTTCTTCTTCTTGAACGTTTGCACATGGTCTCTAGTCTCGAATGATGATCTTCCTGCAGTCAGTGAGACAATCAACACATGAAAATAAAAATGGTTAAAAACAGTAGTTGAACTTAGTCAACACTGATGGATGATTTAAAACAAAACATTGAGATGTTCTTCTTCTTCTTGGACGTTGCTCATGGTCTCATTCATGCATTGGTAGAGCTAGCAGCTATGTTTTTAACACTCGCTTGGCTGCAGTCAGTAAGACAAAGTGACACATGAAATTAAAAAGAAAACCATCAACCACTAGAATCAGTTTGAAGTTAACTAAACTTGAAACACAGCTAAATAAAGAAAAGCAGAGGATTTTGAGAAAAACTTACAGATCAAGAAGAGGATATTTCCATCTTTGGTCATAAAATAGTGATGAGGAGGTAAGAGTTTTAATCACGCAGTGAGATATGGAGTGGAGTAGAATGATGTTGTAACAATTTAACTCCCACGTGTCTTGATTTTGCTGAATCAGTTTTGATAGTTCTAGCTGGCTATGTTTTTGAAACACTCGTTTCCCTGCAGTAAGGCCATCAACACACACACACAAAAAAAAATCTATTACAAGAAGAACGTGAACCATATTTGGGTAACAGAATGGTTGAACCACTATGTGAGGTACCTTTTACCATTTTTCTGATGAATGCCATTGGCTTGAGAAAAACTGTGAATGGTTTGTTTGGCTTGAGTGCAGATGGATTTCTCAGCAAACTATCTAATCTGCTAAGACGTCTGCATCCCGGAAATTAGTGCTGAATGAACAAGAAGAAGAAGAAAACGAATTAGAATGGCCTCTCATGATCTCACTTAACAACAATACAATCTCACAAAGAATGATATAGAACCTGGCCTTGTTGTCTACCTCTGTGCTTGCTTTGGTAGGTAGGAGAAAGTTGTTATTCCCTGAGGCTTGCTTCATGTGTTGTAGCAACTGGTTCTAACACGTCTCTTTATCCTGCAATAGCATATAAGAATGGTTAAAAATAGTAGAGTTGACCTTAAACTATAGTGAAGGACGATTGAAACAAAACCTGGAAGGAAGGGTTCTTCTTCTTCTTGGACGTTGCTCCTGGTCTCATTTATGGATTGGTAGAGCTAGCTAGCAGCTATGTTTGTGACACTCCTTTCCCTGCAATTAGTGAGAATATCATCAATTAACACATGGAATTTTTTATTAAAAAAAACCATCTAGGATCAGTCAAATAAGTAAATAAGAAGAGAGTAGTCGAAGAGAAATACGCCATGGAAACAACAAGGTCCTCCCATCCTCACTTGCACCATATTTGAATTAATCAAGAAGAAAAAAAGATGGAATTCAGTTGCATAACCAGGATCAAGGACAATCAAACGTCAAAGTAACAACCATTAAAAAGCAAAAGTTGCATGACCTGTGATCCCCACGCTTTGGCCAAAAGATGCCGTAAAACCCAAAACCTGAAACACCACCAGATAAAAAAGGAAGTTAGAGCAATCGAACAAGAAACAACAACGATGGTGGTGAAGTGATGAATGAGACCAATATTATATGCGAAGATGTAAAAAAACGAACCTCTGGTTTAGTGAGGAGCTTAAGTAAGAGCCCGATTGAAGAAGGCTAGCAAGGCCATCTCCTTGGACATTAGACTGCAGTGTTGGGCTCGGAACCTGAGAGAGAGAGAGAACAAAATCATTAGGTGATATAGTCATGGTGAAGAGAAGAGGATTTGGCCCTAATTCTCCATACCTACTAGAGAAACATCAGGATATTCAGAGGCTCTCTTACTCGTTTCTTCCATAAAATTGAGGCCTGAAGAGAACAAATTGCATTGGCATCAGTGTTATATGTGTTCCAAATGAAACAAGAGAGAGGAAAACAAGTAAAAGGTTTGCCAATAAAACAGAGGTCTGAGAACAAACCCTGACCGAGTAAATTGGACCATAGATAAATATGGACCCATGGCTTTGAGTACGAACCTCCAGGAACCCTAATTCTCCATACCTACTAGAGAAACACCATAAAACATCTAAATTGTAAACAAGAAGCAAAAAGACAACAGCTTTTAAAAGACAAATTCGACTTACAATGCATGTGCTTGCTTCGGTAAGAGTAACTTGATATTTCCTGCGGCTTGCTTTGTGTTGTAGCTACTGGTTCGAATAGCTCTCTAACCTGCAATAATAAGAACAGTTAAAAAAAAAGTAGTTGAACTTAAATAATAGTGAAGACCCCATCAGATCAAATGTATGAACAATATGCAGATTCAGAATGAGAGAGATATACCTCAGCCATTTATATACTTAATGTACAATTCGAAACATTTCACATTAACAAAGTAACTTCCTTGAGACTAACACAAACTTCCTTGAGACTCAAAGCAGCACCACCTCTTGAAATACCGTCTAGCTTTGTCAGCAGTTAAAAACCTGAAATCACAGAACAATAAGAAATAATAATAAGCAAAAGAACCAACAAAAAGCTAACTCAAAAGAAAGTTTAAGAGACAATTAATGTCCTTAGCGGGATTAAACGGTGACCAAGCCAAGCATGCAGCAAAATAAAACCAATAAAGCCTAACTAAGAATGAACAGAAACAGATCAAATCCCTGTAAAACAAGGTTTAGTAATAACAAGTAAAACTTACTGTAAAGTGTATTGGCTTCTTCTTTGTTGATAACAAGTAAAACTTACAAAAGGACACAAGCTTCAAAATTATCCACAAGTTACACAAGATAAAGGAGAAATCTTGAAACTATAAAGAAGACACACCATAGTGCTAAGCAAAACAAGGTTTAGTAGTAACAAGTAAACCAACCTTCTAATTCTGATTCATCATACTCATCAACTCATTTTCAACCAGCGGTTGAAAACCTGAAATCACAGAACAAGAAGAAATCATAATAAGCAAAAGAAACAACTAAAAGCTAACTCAAAATGAGAAAGATTAAGAGACTGTTAACGTCCTAACAAATTCAGACCCGAATGAAAAATGAACAAACCTTCTAATTCTAATTCCTCATACTCATTAACTCCTTTTGAGTCAGCTGTTTAAAACCTGAAATCACAGAACAAGAAGAATCATAATAAGCAAAAGAAAGAACGAAAAGCTAATTCAAGAGAAAGATGAAGAGGCAGATAATGAAACCTTGGCCTGTGAGTTTGATCTGCAAGCAGTCTTCCACCAGTCAATTGAACAAACAATTCGGCTCTGCACTTGGCTCCTTCTGTTGTGTATCTTCCATGTCCATCAAGAGCCTTGGATTTCACCCAATCAATCCTACTAGGTAGCTCATCAAGTACAATCTGCAAAACAGCTATAATAAGCCACAGTTCAGTCAAGATTACCGAGCCAACAACAAAGGCTAAATAGCTCATGGGTAAAAAAAGGAAACAGAGAAGAGAACAACTCGGCTCTACACTTGGCTCAGCTCAGAAAGACACAAACCTTGGCCTTTGAGTTTGATCTGCAAGCAGTCGTCTTCCACAAGTCAACTGAACAAACAACTCGGCTCTGCACTTGGCTCCCTCTGTTTCTCCA
The DNA here is from genome assembly GCF_000633955.1 of Camelina sativa. Classification (NCBI taxonomy): domain Eukaryota; kingdom Viridiplantae; phylum Streptophyta; class Magnoliopsida; order Brassicales; family Brassicaceae; genus Camelina; species Camelina sativa. The sequence continues at coordinate 32,724,043 of NC_025689.1, read as the reverse complement.
CCAATCACGTTTATGAGATTAGACGAATCCAGATAAAGGAAGTTAGACGAATCCATGATCTCTATCTATCGCAAACAAGAAACAACGATGGTGTATGACAACATTTAATGGAAATAACGACGGTGTATGGCAACAACTATAGTGTATGACAACATTTATTAGAGCGCTATGTAACAAATCCAAAGATAAATTGAGGGAAAACAAGTAGTTTGCTTACAGTAAACGGTAGAAAAGATCTCCCAAGCGGTGCTTGATGAGAGTTGTAAGTAATCTTTTGACCGAAGATTCCAGCTGCTCTCTCAACCGCCTGTGTATGACAACATTTAATGGAGTTATAGACAAACCAATTGACATAAATCCATACTTAGCATAGTAGATCATTTATGAATCATCTCTCATCTTATTTACCAGGTTGGGAGGCTGTAGAAATGGATAATGGTGTTACGCATCATCCACACGAACTTGTAGAAAGGGCTGAATTTGTCATATCTGCCACAGATCCAAAAGGTTTAAGAGCAAATAACCCGTTGTGAGAGAAAGAGAGAGAACTAAACCAAAACGACAAATCTTACTGTGTAAACGCGTTTTGAGCAAGGTAGTCTTTCCTCGGTATCTTAGCTGTTTCCAAGGTGATTCTGTCACCTTCTGCTAGCGCATCTTTTTCTACAAGCTGCACGCAAAACACAATGTGTGGGTTAAATAAATTCCTTTCAGAAAGAATTATGAGCTAAGACTCATTTGTTTCTATAACTCAAGTCAAGTTTAGGTCCCAATACTATCTTTCAAAATCTTAACATGTATATCGCTGAGACAAAAGGTCATTAGTTAGGACATTGATACTTATGCAAGGAAGTGACACGTACCTGGACTATTTCATCAAGATCGTCTTTCCTCTGCAAAACCTCTCTGGCCTTTGTCCTGATGATGTTGATGAAATTTGGATCGAACTTCTCATAGAAAGATTTCAATGCCTGAAGAAAAAAAAAAAAAAACAACTTTTTTATATACTTTCAGATAGTAAACCAAGACAGGTTTGAACTGAGAATATGTAAGCATACTGTTGAATACTTTGAGTAGAAAATCAATCAATTAACAGAGAGAAAATGTTTTCTCTGGGCAAGATTTATTTTGTCCAAATCCCAGAAGACCTGCAGAAGAAAAAGAAAACACATAAACAGTGCTAAAACGAGTCTGCGGCAGTTCTTAAACCAAACACCATCTGGTATACCTCAATCGAGATATATAAATATGTACATCTACAATGAAAGATAAGGAGGCAGCCATGAACGACATAATTACCTGCTTAATACTAAGGGTTGCAGAAGTCACAGGATCTGAAAAGTCTCCTCCAGGAGGTGAAACTGCACCAACAATTGCAACACTTCCATCACGGTCTGGTTCACCAAGACATTTTACCTTACCAGCCCGTTCATAGAAAGATGATAAACATGCTGCTAGATAGGCAGGATATCCACTGTCGACAGGCATTTCAGCCTAGAAAACAAAGCAACATAGGTGTCAATAAACTGAAGAAAAGTAAGGAGAAGTGAGATAAGGACAACAAACATATACAACAACATACATATTTTAAATCAAATCGGAGGAAACAATTGTACCCTCATAGGTTTATAAGAACACGACAAAAAGATACCTCTTTGACTTGTTATTGACCTTTGTGCTTGCTTCGGTCAGAGTAACTTGATATTTCCTGCGTCTTGCTTTGTGTTGTAGCTACTCGTTCTAATAGAACTCTATCCTGCAATAATAAGAACAGATAAAAAAAGTAGTTGGACTTAGATAATAGTGAAGACCCCATCAGATCAAATGTATGAACAATATGCAGATTCAGAACGAGAGAGATATACCTCAGCCATGTCATTTCCTCTCTCTCCACAACAACATCGGAGTTGGAGTACTGTGTATATAAGAACAAATTAGCTTTGGAAATTCAACATATCCAGTAATTAAGTGGAACAAAACCAAAGTGCCACAACCTACCTTGGAAAGTGCCCGACTGATAACAGTTTTCCCACGGCCAGAATCACCAGGGAAAAGGGATCAAGGACACACTGAAAACAGAAAAAGAAATCAATCAACAACACACATCTTCAATTGACTATCACTATTTTTTTCTTTTTTAAATGTAGTAATTACCTGCCCAGCAAGTAGAGGAGTATCGGCAGCAAGCTTTGATGCAACTGTCCCAAGCGTGCGTACAGGGCCAGCTCTGACATACATATTATCAACCAACCCAATTTTAATAAGTTACTGAATTGAATTCAGTTGACCATCAAAATTAAGACCAAATGAACACTTTAATAGAGAGACATATGCAGTCAAACAAAACACATTACCAAAATTGATTGGGCTGGGAACTAGTCCCCAAGGACAATCATTGTCAAGAACTGGGACAGAAACACCCCCGAGGGTTGTACACATCACCGGACCGGATATTCTGGCAATAGTTCTTCAAAAGGCCTCCTGTGAGATATGAAACAAAAGAATCGTGAGAAGCCAGAGTCTGCCGTTTTGTAATGGTAAAACAAATCATAGAACTTCATTTCTGACAAGAATTTAAATCCACTTAACCTGAACTCCATAGAAGATATTTCCCAAAATTCCTGGTCCAAGCTCCAGAGGAAGTGGCTGTAATAACAGGGCAGATTATATGTTAGCTACAGATGAATAACCCTAGAAAAGAGTAAAGAAAATAGAAAACCAATATAAAGAGGAGAACTCACCAACATTGTGTGAACAAGATCATCATTAACTGTGAATCTAGCTGCTTCCTAGTAAACCAATAAACTTACAAGTCACCACCAGTTATTGTGTCTACCTCTGTGCGTGCTTTGGTAGGTAGGAGAAAGTTGTTATTCCCTAAGGCTTGCTTTATGTGTTGTAGCAACTGGTTCTAACACCGCTCTTTATCCTGCAATAACATATAAGAATCATATAAGAATGGTTAAAAATAGTAGAGTTGACCTTAAACAATAGTGAAGGATGATTGAAACAAGACCTGGAGGGGTTCTTCTTCTTCTTGGACGTTGCTCATGGTCTACATTTATGGATTGGTAGAGCTAGCTAGCAGCTATGTTTGTGACACTCCTTTCCCTACAATTAGTGAGACAATCATCAATCAACCCATGGATTTTTTTATAAAAAAAAAACCATCTAGAATCAGTCAAATAAGTAAATAAGAAGCGAGTAGTTAAAGAGAAATAACAAGGTCCTCCCATCCTCACTTGCACCATATCTGAATTCATCAAGAAGAAAAAAAAGAAGATGGAATTCAGTTGCATAACTAGGATTAAGCACAATCAAACGTCAAAGTATTAAAGTAAATGACTCCCACTCCAACGGCTTGGTCACTAACAGACTGAACAAACCTTCTAACAACTGGGAGACTCATCTGTTAGCAGAACCGCCCACGAGAATCCTAACAACTGTGTAAAGTAAACTCAGATGTTCGAATTTCGAAATTAATTAAAAAATATCCATTAATCTGAGATGAAGCAAAGGCAAGAGAGTAGTAGGGCATACTTACTTCGATTGATGTCTACATGGATGGATTCAAATGGCCAACATGCACCTACCAGAAAGAGACATGATAAAGAGAAAGAGACACTGATTGTCGGATCCATACCATAAGAAGAGAAAAGCAGATGAAGATTCAGAAAACAAACCTTGTTAGTTTTCAATGTAGCAACTATCAAATAATGGTAGGTGAATCGTCTTTCTTGGGCAAGAGATCAGCGGCAGCTTTGAATGGCTTCAAGGCATATTTGGCTTCAAGGCATATTTATCCGATAAATCTTAAGGATAAAGGTGTTGCTGCAGAGACTGGATTACATCAATAACAACATGGATCATCCTCAGGGGTCACAAGAAAGAAACTGAGCAAGAACGAGAGAATTGTGGCTTTCTGATTTCTGAGGAAGATTAAGAGATGTGACCAAACCTTGTCCTTTCTGATTTCTGAGGAAGATTAAGAGATGTAGCCCCAACCAGCCAACAGAAGAAACATCCAACTCTTCACTTGGATCCTTGTGTATCTTCCATGGCCAACAATACATGCACCTACCAAAAAGAGACGTAAAATGAAGAATATCAACAAACCTGTTTAGGTAGCAGAAGGGGACTTGCGAGTTGAGCTGGTTGTTAAGGAAAGGCATGATAAGTGTGGAACCAGAACCTTGTGCACCGTATCCAACTCCCTCATATGATCTAACAGAGTCGTATGTAAAGACACACCCCTTTTCCTGAATATAATCAAAAATAAAGATCACACAGTGTACCTCTTCTATATTCACATCATAACGAAGAAAACAAAGAAGGGCATTTTACCTTCCTCGTCAATCCCTCCTAGAACATTAAGTAGGGGAAAAACGCTTCCTCGTCAATCCCTCCTAGAAAATTAAGTAGGGGAAAAACGCTTGAAATAAAGCGTGCTGGAGAGAAGCTGAACCATTGCAGGAAAACTCCTGTTATGCTAATGTCTGATAGATCTGCAGGACACCGAACACAGAGAACAATCTTACATAAGTCTTTTATATCTCTTAAAAAAAATATGTCAATGTGACGCTTTAAAGTAAGAGATAACGGTGGAAACCTAAAAGATTTTTACCTCGGAAAGTTGTAATAGACGCTTTAAAGTAAGTGATAACGGTGGAAACCTAAAAGATTTTTACCTCGGAAAGTTGTAATAGACTGGCAAGAACAACTATCCAATCTTAAAACTTGACAGAATACATCTGATCTGGGCCAATAGAAACTCCGCATCTAACAGGTTCTGTAGCTCACTCATTTGGAGATGAGGACATGTATCTGAGGTAAGGCAAAGTATCTCAAAAAATGCAGAGACTTCTAGTCTAGGGATCTACCGTCTACGTGTTTGGTTTTCACATTGTTTCAAACAGCAGAATTAGAATAAGAAGGTAAAAAGAGTTTTGAACATCAAAGAGACCACAACGGTGTTGATTCTTTCTCGTTGAAGAAAATCCTGCGTTTTTGGTATTGTTAGTGAGTAAATTAACTGGTCCAAGCATAAAAGTTGAAAGGTAAATTAACTGGTCCAAGCATAAAAGTTGAAAGGTAGAGATTGTCTACGTACCACAATATCAAACTGGGTGCTTTTGATGAATGCAACAAGCTTTGACAAGTTTTTCACCAAACATCAAGTAACTGGCATGCCTTTCAGGTATGCTCTTTACAGAACTAAGCAACATGAGGACTTTGCTCTTTGAAGGAGGACCTGCATCAGAGTCGTGTTAATCAAATAAGGCAATTGTGTGACTCTATCAAATAAGAAAACCAGAATCAATGTTGCAGTCTCCACCTCTTATCGAGTGATGACTTCTTGTTGCTGGAACCAAAGATAAGAAACCCGAAAAGCAAACATCATTACTCTGGATTCACGTACTGAATTCCCCACTTAAAACAAACAACAAGAATATCAAATACATACTAGCTCTCCAGCAAGATCATAGAGGGACTCATCAACTGTCGCCTGCAAATTGACACGACAAGAGTATAAAGATGCAAATTTTACACGCGACAGCTAAAATAACCTGCAATAGCCGTAATGCACAGTACTAAATGACAGCAACCCCTTCCAGTTTGGGAATAACCTGCACCATTTATATACTTAATGTATAATTCGAAACATAGTCTAACACAATAACTAAGTAACTTTCTCAGAAAAAATTGTCAAAGAAGAATAACACAAACCTCCTTGGACTCAGAGCAGCACCACCTCTTGAATCATCATCTAGCAAACCAAAGATAAGAAACCCGAAAAGCAAACATCATTACTCTGGATTCACGTTTTGAATTCCATGTTTAAAACAAACAACAAGAACATCAAATACATACTAGCTCTCCAGCAAGATTATAGAGGGACTCATCAACTGTCGCCTGGTAATTGACAAAATAAACTTTCTTAAGAACAGAAACAACAAAATTGACACGACAAGAGTACAAAGATACAAATTTTACACGCGAAAGCAAAAATTACCTGCAATAGTACTGAATGACAGCAACCCCTTCCAGTTTGGCAATAACCTGCACCATTTATATACTTAATGTACAATTCGAAAAATAGTCTAACACATTAACTAAGTAACTTTTCTCAGAAATAATTTATCAAAGAAGAATAACACAAACCTCATTGAGACTCAAAGCAGGACCACCTCTTGAATCACCATCTAGCTTTGTCACCAGAGCTGCAGAAAGTACAGAAGCTCATCTTAGTATCCATGATAACTGCATCGACATTGTATTTTGAAAAAGCATGTATACATGCTGTTTCTTCTCCTCCATCCATCAATTTCAATAGCTCAGCATGTACAATCTGCAACATAGTCATGATAAGCTACACTTTAGTCAAGAATAATGTTTCCGAGCCAATTACCAAATCTTATAGCTTTGATTAAAACAAGAGAATCCTAATTTGAGCTCTGGAGCAGAAATAAAACAGAGAAAAAAATTCGAACCTTGGCCTTCGAGTTTGCTCAGCAAGCAGCCTCCTCCAATCAACGGAACAAACATCTGGGCTCTTCACTTGACGACTTAAATCATTATCCTAATAAAAAAATATAGGGAAGGATTAACTGCTGATCTGTTCTGACTCCACAAATGACTCCCACTCCAACGGCTTGGTCACTTAACAGACTGAACGNTGACTCCACAAATGACTCCCACTCCAACGGCTTGGTCACTTAACAGACTCAACAAACGTCAAAGTATTAAGGTAAATGACTCCCCAAATGACTCCCACTCCAACGGCTTGGTCACTAACAGACTGAACAAACCTTCTAACAACTGGGAGACTCACCTGTTAGCAGAACCGCCAAGAGAATCCTAACAAACTGTGTAAAGTAAAATCAGGTTTAGAATTTCGAAATTAATTAAAAAATATCCATTAATCTGAGATGAAGAAAAGGCAAGAGAGTGAGTAGTAGGGCTTACTTACTTCGATTGATGTCTACATGGATGGATCATCGGCTCCTTGTGTATCTTACATGGCCAACATGCACCTACCAGAAAGAAAAATGTCAAAACATAGTACACTGATTGTCGGATCCATACCATAAGAAAAGAAAAGCAGATGAAGATTCAGAAACAAACCTTTGTTAGTTTTTAATGTAGCAACTATCAAACAATGGTAGGTGTGAATCGTCTTCTTGGGCAAGAGATCAGTGGGCAAGAGATCAGCGGCAGCATTGAAAACTAACAAAGGTCTGTGTATACTTTAAAAACCAAATTAAGAAAACGAACAAGATACTTGAAGAGGAACGGAGCTTATTCTGATTCCCCAGACTCATTAACTCCTTTTAAATCATAATAAGCAAAAGAAACAACTAAAAGCTAACTCAAAATGAGAAAGATTAATTAAGACCCGGAATGAAAAATGAACAAACCTTCTAGTTCTGATTCCTCATACTCATTAACTCCTTTTGAATCAGCTGTTTAAAACCTGAAATCACAGAACAAGAAGAATCATAATAAGCAAAAGAAAGAACGAAAAGCTAATTCAAGAGAAAGATGAAGAGACAGTTAATGGAAACCTTGGCCTTTGAGTTTGATCTGCAAGCAGTCTTCCACCAGTCAATAGAACAAACAACTTGCCTCCTTCTGTTGTTTATCTTCCATGTCCATCAAGAGCCTTGGATTTCACCCAATCCTCCACCCATCAATCCTACTAGATAGCTCATCAAGTACAATCTGCAAAATAGCTATGATAAGCTACAGTTCAGTCAAGATTACCTAACCAACAACAAACGCTAAATAGCTCATGGGTAGAAAAAGGAAACACTGAAGAAAAAACTCGGCTCTGCACTTGGCTCGGCTCAGAAAAAAACAAACTTTGGCCTTTGAGTTTGATCTGCAAGCAGTCGTCTTACACTAGTCAAGTGAACAAACAACGGCTCTGCACTTGGCTCCTTCTGTTGCGTATCTTCCTTGTCCATCAAGAGTCTTGGATTCCAGCCAATCCTCCACCCATCAATCCTACTAGGTAGCTCATCAAGTACAATCTGCAAAATTGCTATGATAAGCGACAATAATTGTAAGTAAGCATTTAAGAACAATCTCAACCATCAAATAATTGACAAATTTCATTTATAGAAAATTTCATGTAGAAGGGAAAGAGGAGACCATCAAAGAGGTAACAGGAACCGAGGACGACAGATAAAAGGCATCCCTTCAAGTCCAAGATAAACTGAGACATAACAGAACAAAGGTTAACTCATATGGTTGTAGTAAAGAAGATAATAAAAAAAAATGTAGCATACAAGAAACCTAAAAAGATGACAGACCAGAAGAAAGATTTACCATATCAGAGTGTACCTTTGGGAAAACGTTCAAGGCAAACCTAGAATTCCAACCAGCACAAGCACGAACAATGATGCCAGCCTGTGGATATACAATCAAAACACACACATAAAGGTACGAACTTCATCATATATATATATATCAGTCCCCCTCCCTCGGTTCCTCCACGATCTGCATAAAAGAGAGGTATAGATTCATTAAGAAGATACTGAATACAAATAACAGTTAAACAAAGAGGACAAAGTTTAAGAGTGTAGGAAAAAAAAAAATCATTAGAATACATACCATATTGAAAGGTTCTCCACTTGAACCTTTCCATGCTCCGATTTCAGTTTCTTCAAACGGTTCTGAAATTGCGAGTTAGAAGACAAGAGAATTCTATAATGAGAATGAAAAAAAAATCTAAAGAGGGAATTTTACTCACAGACGAACTTGTTGAGGTATGTCAAGTATCATAACATCTACTTCAAGGACTCCTCTGCATTGAGAAAAAAAAAACTCATCAGATCCAATAATACAATACAATAATGTTGGAAGTTCGTATTATAAAGTTAAAAAAAGATACTAAGAAGAGCAAACTAACCTTCTCTTAATTTGATAGACTGGAAACAGCAGTAGAGAAGCACTCACCTCCCAAACCCGGCAACAAAAGTGGACCACCACCAAGAGATGACGAATGACAAATCTAACAAGCAATAACGACATGGTGAAGTGAAGAGGAAAGAGACCAAATTATATGCGAAGATGTATAAAAAAAGCAAACCTCTGGATTAGAGAAGAGCCTAAGTAAGAGCCCGATTGAAGAAGGCTAACAAGCCCATCTCCTTGGACATTACTTGACTGCAGTGTTGGCTGGCTCGGAACCTGAGAGAGAGACCGAGAACAAACAAAATCGTCAGGTGATATGTTTTTAGTCAATGGAGAAGAGGAGAAGAGGATTTGCCAATAATAACAAAACAGAGAACAAACCCTTACCGAGTAATGGCTTCAGTGTATAACAAAAGAGATGGAATTCAGTTGCATAACCAGGACTAAGCACAATCAAACGTCAAAGTATCAACCATTAAAAAGCAAAAGTTGCATAACCTGTGATCCCCACGCTTTGGCCAAAAGATGCCGTAAAAAAGGAAGTTAGAGCAATCGAACAAGAAACAACAAAGACGGTGGTGAAGTGATGAATAAGACAAAATCATTTGGCCATAAAAGAGAGGTCTGAGAACAAACCCTGCCGAGTACGATAGATTCTCCGGTATTGGAAGAAGCTCCATCAACCAACATAAAAGCCTGTGAACAAAAATGGTCTCAAACTGCATATATATGAAAATTGAAACAATCAACCCATAATAATCATTTACATAATTTTCAAAACAACTATCAAGGATGACTAGTTTGGCAAAAGAATTTACCTGTTGGCGGGTCATGGCAGCATTGTCAACATACATATCTGACAGCTCAACATCAGGATATTCAGAGGCTCTCTTACTCGTCTCTTCCATAAAATTGAGGCCTGCAGAGAAAAAATTGCATTGGCATCAGTGTTATATGTGTTCCAAATGAAACAAGAGAGAGGATAACAAGTAAAAGAAAACGTAATTATCAACCATACTTCCAATATATTAGCTTTTGCAGCAGAACACAGCTTGTCACGCCGTTTCCGAGCAGCATCGAAGGCAACACGAGCAATTCTATCAATCTGATTAACATTAGAAATGCTTTAAAGGAGTTAGTCCATCTGAGAGAGAGAGAAGAGGGTTTGCCAATAAAACAGAGGTCTGAGAACAAACCCTGACCGAGTAAATTGGCCCATAGATAAATAAGGACACATGGCTTTGAGTACGAAGCTCCAGGAACCCTAATTCTCCACACCTACTAGAGAAACACCATAAAACATCTAAATTGTAAACAAGAAGCAAAAAACAACAACTTTTAAAAGACAAATTCGACTTACAATGCATGTGCTTGCTTCGGTAAGAGTAACTTGATATTTCCTGCGGCTTGCTTTGTTTTGTAGCTACTGGTTCGAATAGCTCTCTGTCCTGCAATAATAATAGTGAAGACCCCATCAGATCAAATGTATGAACAATATACAGATTCAGAATGAGAGAGATATACCTCAGCCATTTATATACTTAATGTACAATTCGAAACATTTCACATTAACAAAGTAACTTCCTTGAGACTAACAAAAACTTCCTTGAGACTCAAAGCAGCACCACCTCTTGAATCACCGTCTATCTTTGTCAGCAGTTAAAAACCTGAAATCACAGAGACTGGATTTATCCAATCAATCTTAAGGATAAAGGTGTTGCTGCAGAGACTGGATTACATCAATAACAACATGGATCATCGGCCTCAGGGGTCACAAGAAAGAATCTGAGCAAGAATGAAAGAATTGTGGCTTTCTGATTTCTGAGGAAGATGAAGAGATGTGACCGAACCTTGGCCTTTTGAGTTTGGCTCTGCAAGCAGCCTCCTCGAGTCCCCACCAGCCAACAGAACAAACATCTCGACTCTTCACTTAGATCCTTGTGTATCTTCCATGGCCAAGAATACATGCACCTACCAAAAACAGACGTGTGAGTACATGGTCGGATTTATAAGAAAAAGAAAAATGAAGAATATCAACAAGCCTGTTTAGGTAGCGCAGAAGGGGACTTGCGATTTGAGCTGGTTGTCAAGGAAAGGCATGATAAGTGTGGAACCAGAACCTTGTGCACCGTATCCAACTCGCTCATATGATCCAACAGCGTCGTATGTAAAGACACACCCTTTTCCTGAAGATAATCAAGAATAAAGATCACACAGTGTACCTCTTCTATATTCACATCATAACGAAGAAAACAAAGAAGGGCATTTTAACTTCCTCGTCAATCCCTCCTAGAACATTAAGTAGGGAAAAACGCTTGAAATAAAGCGTGCTGGAGAGAAGCTGAACCATTGCAGGAAAACTCCTGTTATGCTAATGTCTGATAGATCTGCAGGACACCAAACACAGAGAACAATCTTACATAAGTCTTTTATATCTTTTAAAAAAAATATGTCAATGTGACGCATTAAAGTAAGTGATAACGGTGGAAACCTAAAAGATTTTTACCTCGGAAAGTTGTAATAGACTGGCAAGAACAACTATCCAATCTTAAAACTTGACAGAACACATCTGATCTGGGCCAATAGAAACTCCGCATCTAACAGGTTCTGTAGCTCACTCATTTGGAGATGAGGACATGTATCTGAGGTAAGGCAAAGTATCTCAAAAAATGCAGAGACTTCTAATCTAGGGATCTACCGCTACGT
>NC_025689.1:32670069-32712386 GCF_000633955.1 Camelina sativa | reverse complement strand
GCAAACATCATTACTCTGGATTCACGTACTGAATTCCCCACTTAAAACAAACAACAAGAATATCAAATACATACTAGCTCTCCAGCAAGATCATAGAGGGACTCATCAACTGTCGCCTGCAAATTGACACGACAAGAGTATTAGATGCAAATTTTACACGCGACAGCTAAAATAACCTGCAATAGCCGTAATGCACAGTACTGGATGACAGCAACCCCTTCCAGTTTGGGAATAACCTGCACCATTTATATACTTAATGTATAATTCGAAACATAGTCTAACACATTAACTAAGTAACTTTCTCAGAAAAAATTGATCAAAGAAGAATAACACAAACCTCCTTGGACTCAGAGCAGCACCACCTCTTGAATCATCATCTAGCAAACCAAAGATAAGAAACCCGAAAAGCAAACATCATTACTCTGGATTCACGTTTTGAATTCCATGTTTAAAACAAACAACAAGAACATCAAATACATACTAGCTCTCCAGCAAGATTATAGAGGGACTCATCAACTGTCGCCTGGTAATTGACAAAATAAACTTTCTTAAGAACAGAAACAACAAAATTGACACGACAAGAGTACAAAGATACAAATTTTACACGCGAAAGCGAAAATTACCTGCAATAGTACTGAATGACAGCAACCCCTTCCAGTTTGGCAATAACCTGCACCATTTATACACTTAATGTACAATTCGAAAAATAGTCTAACACATTAACTAAGTAACTTTTCTCAGAAATAATTTATCAAAGAAGAATAACACAAACCTCCTTGAGACTCAAAGCAGGACCACCTCTTGAATCACCATCTAGCTTTGTCACCAGAGCTGCAGAAAGTACAGAAGCTCATCTTAGTATCCATGATAACTGCATCGACATTGTATTTCGAAAAAGCATACATGCTGTTTCTTCTCCTCCATCCATCAATTTCAATAGCTCAGCATGTACAATCTGAAACATAGTCATCATAAGCTACATTTTAGTCAAGAATAATGTTTCCGAGCCAATTACCAAATCTTATAGCTTTGATTAAAACAAGAGAATCCTAATTTGAGCTCTGGAGCAGAAATAAAACAGAGAAAAAAATTCGAACCTTGGCCTTCGAGTTTGCTCAGCAAGCAGCCTCCTCCAGTCAACGGAACAAACATCTGGGCTCTTCACTTGACGACTTAAATCATTATCCTAATGAAAAAATATAGGGAAGGATTAACTGCTGATCTGTTCTGACTCCACAAATGACTCCCACTCCAACGGCTTGGTCACTTAACAGACTGAACGAACCTTCTAACAACTGGGAGACTCACCTGTTAGCAGAACCGCCAAGAGAATCCTAACAAACTAAAAGCTAACTCAAAATGAGAAAGATTAATTAAGACCCGGAATGAAAAATGAACAAACCTTCTAGTTCTGATTCCTCATACTCATTAACTCCTTTTGAATCAGCTGTTTAAAACCTGAAATCACAGAACAAGAAGAATCATAATAAGCAAAAGAAAGAACGAAAAGCTAATTCAAGAGAAAGATGAAGAGACAGTTAATGGAAACCTTGGCCTTTGAGTTTGATCTGCAAGCAGTCTTCCACCAGTCAATAGAACAAACAACTTGCCTCCTTCTGTTGTTTATCTTCCATGTCCTCAAGAGCCTTGGATTTCACCCAGTCCTCCACCCATCAATCCTACTAGATAGCTCATCAAGTACAATCTGCAAAATAGCTATGATAAGCTACAGTTCAGTCAAGATTACCTAACCAACAACAAACGCTAAATAGCTCATGGGTAGAAAAAGGAAACACTGAAGAAAAACTCGGCTCTGCACTTGGCTCGGCTCAGAAAAAAACAAACTTTGGCCTTTGAGTTTGATCTGCAAGCAGTCGTCTTACACTAGTCAAGTGAACTGGTTGCTTCATGTGTTGTAGCAACTGGTTCTAACACGTCTCTTTATCCTGCAATAACATATAAGAATGGTTAAAAAGAGTAGAGTTGACCTTTAAACAATAGTGAAGGATGATTGAAACAAAACCTGGAGGGGTTCATCTTCTTCTTGGAGGTTGCTCATTTATGGATTGGTAGAGCTAGGTTAGCTAGCAGCTATGTTTGTGACACTCCTTTCCCTGCAATTAGTTAGACAATCATCAATCAACCCATGGAATTTTATATAAAAAAAAAAAAAACCATCTAGAATCAGTCAAATAAGTAAATAAGAAGAGAGTAGTTAAAAAGAAATACGCCATGGAAACAACCATCTTCCCGTCCTCAGTTGCACCATTTCTGAATTCATCAAGAAGAAAAAAAAAAAGAGAGAGATGGAATTCAGTTGCATAAGCAGGATTAAGCACAATCAAACGTCAAAGTATCAACCATTAAAAAGCAAAAGTTGCATAACCTGTGATCCCCACGCTTTGGCCAAAAGATGCTGTAAAACCCCAACCCCCACATCAAGAACCGGATATCCTGAAACACCACCAGATAAAAAAGGAAGTTAGAGCAATCGAACAAGAAACAACAACGATGGTGGTGAAGTGATGAATAAAGCAAACCTCTGGTTTAGAGAAACACCGGTCACCGGCGAAAGAGAAAGGCTATGACGACCTCCGACACTTCCAAAATCCGATCCGATTCGACAAGAAGAGCCTCCAAACAACACCAAAACAAACTAGAAAAAAGAGAACAAGGACGAAATCTAAACAAAGAAGGGGGAGGCTAGAACCGGTGCTAAGGAAGCCACCGCATTCCAGCCCCAGATCTGCAAATTTTCCTCCGGCGGCTGAGTTGAGAGCACTAGGGTTTTCCGTCGAGCGCTTTTTCTTCGAAATTAATAGTTGAAATACAAGACAACCGTTAATACATTATTATTAATTAAAATAAATACACTAAGAAATAATTAATATAGCCGTTGATGTCATCCAGTTGTCAATCGCAACACATCTCTTCCTTCTCGTAGAAACTTTGAATCACTTCTTTTGTTCCACCAGAAATAAATATACAAGTTGTATATTTACCAACGGGTAACCCAATGGTTGTATACATTTTCTCACGTAATTATGATGATCCTGGAAGAATAGTTCACGTAACCAGTAAGAAATACAAGACAAGACAACCGTTAATACATTATTAATTAAAATAAACACACTAAGAAATACTTAAAATAGCCGTTGGTGAAGAAGCCTAGTTTTTAGCATCCAGTTGTCAATCGCAACACATCTCTTCCTTCTGGTAGAAACTTTGAATCACTTCTTTTGTTCACGTAATTATGATGATCCATGAAGAATGGTTCACGTAATTATGTTTCAAACTTTTCTGGGGTTTTTTTTTTTAATAAGTTGAGAAAATAAAAAATTAAGATCATTAAAGTAGTATATTGACATTGTTACATGTAACAAACAGTTGAGATAAAACACCTCTCGTATCAGTAACACTGAAGTATTTAATGCTTGCTTGAGTGACTTAAGCCTCAGAATTCAGAAAACGAATCTATAATCAGTTCGAGGTTTCCAAAACATTAGAACGAACTTGCTGTGTGAAGTTTATTCAGAATATTACATCCTTGGCTAGTTCGCTGACCTATTTCGTTGGTCATTCTGAAAAAAAAAAAAAACAATGTCCACATTTTTTTGATTAGTATTATATAAAAAAAAAAACTAGTTAAATTGTGTCAGTTTCTTCATCGTCGGAGGAAATTCATGAGCTTGTCACAGCCACACATTGAGATAACCAAGCTCTGTTTTTTCCCTTACTGTTGAAGGCACTGCTTCCAATTGATGTTATGTTCAGATTCATCCATTGTATCATGTGATAAAGGAAAAAACTAGGAATATATGTAACACATAAAAATGGATTAACAAACCAACTAGTAACCTGAAATATCTACTACGATAAAGACTTACCAATTGTGATCAATCCTTGAGGCAACCAGTGACGACGAACTCAGATATTACTTATCTTAAATACAAGTAAACCATAACAAGCAGAAGTAATGCACAAAAAAACCAAGATGCCTAACAACCACACAGCAAAAAAACATTCAAATTAAAGGTGATCTTAAACCTTAAGCAGACCTAGAAGATATATTAAACAGTCAATACAAAACTACTGACAAAGTACAAAGTACAAGAACAAGCTCGTTTTGAAGGGATTTTAAGATCACCTTTTATATGAACCAAGTGAAGGTGTTGCATATTTTGAATTATGGAGGAACTGATGAAGAGTTTAAGCGGTTGAAGAGTTTTCTTGGAGGAAAATGTACTGCAGAGGTTGTGGATAAAGGCATAAGATTGCAAACCAATAGGATCTTGGAATTTTAGTTTCATCAAGTGCCAAATTAAAGTAGCATATTTCAAGTATGCGTGAATGAATGAATATGAAATCGTGTTGCACAAAAAAAATAAGAAAAAAAAATTAGAGATTGAACTAAAAGAAGTGGATTCTAATAGATGAATTAACAAAAAGAGCTTTCTCTGGTCTTGTGTTCCTCTGTTTTCAAAGCGGTGCGTTTTGATTTATGTATTTAGAGTAAATAAGCTGGTGTAAATGAGCTAGTCAACATTTCAAACATCAATAATATACTTCCAATTTTATTTTATGCATCCTAAAAGCATTGACTTGTGTAAGTATTAACTAAAAATTACCAAAGTAAAATACACCAAATGTATCTTCAATAAAACGAGCCTAAGCACCACTATATATCTTCTTTAAAAAGTCCTATTTTTCTGTAAACTATTTGACCAAAAATATATATTTTCTCTAATTTAGTTATGATAGTCTGTTCCTTAGGGAATAAATGGTTGGTCAAATCTCTTCTGATTGTGTTGATGGTGATGGTAACACATGTAGTGGAACCAATTGCTGAAAACCTAAACCATTCAGGCCAACGAAAGCAAGAGATTGAACTCAGGCTTAAGCAACTCAATAAGCAGGCTCTTAAATCCATCGAGGTATAAAGAAAGACAAATATTAACATGTCACATGCGTTTTAATAATAACTACTTACCTATAACCATCTTTATATTTTTCTTGCAAAATTATTTGTATTTGTCAGAGTTCAAGTGGAGAAATAATAGATTGCATATCTATCACAAAGCAACCAGCTTTTGATCATCCAATTCTCAAAAACCATACGATTCAGGTTCTATAATTGAAAAAGTTCCTTGTCAAGTTGTCAGTCGTTCTCCTAAGTAACGCTACATGGCTTACTATAACTGCTAACATTTATAATTATGGTAAAAATATTGTATATAGATGAAACCTAGTTCCTATCCACACGAGGTTTTCACTGAAGATGATGATGCATCAACACCAAACAACCATGAAGAACAGCCCGAAGATATAGCTCAGCCTTGGCACTTGGCTGGAGATTGTCCGGAAAACACTATTCCCATCAAAAGAATAACAAAAGAAGATCTTTTAAGAGTAGATTACATTCAAACTTACGGAAAAAAAGATTGTTGCTCGAACATCTCTCAGCGTCATCGATTATATGATCACCCAACTGCTATCAAAGATGATAACGACCATGAGGTATATATGCACACCCAGATCATCCACATATATTTTGCCACATAAAAAAATTTTAATGTTAACGAACTATATATATATATGTGTGTTTTATTCTGGTAGTATGCGATCACATATGTTAAAAATGGTGCAATTCGCGGAGCTAAAGCACAAATAAACGTATGGAAACCGTATATCGAAAATGTAGAAGAAGTCAGTATATCACAAATATGGGTCTTAGGAGGCAAATTTGGTCCTGGTTTGAATACTCTAGAAGCTGGTTCGCATGTAATATAATTTAGTTACTATCTTTTCCTATTTGATTTCAGTTTCCAATAATATAATGTTCACCTCACAGGTCCATCCGGTTCTATATGGTGATGCCAATCCCCGAATTTTTACTTACTGGACAGTAAGGTTTCCACGACCTAACTAATATTTATATTTGCTTCTTCATTTATATTATACTGTTCAAAGTTTTATATCAACTAATTTTAGGCTTTTATAAGAAAAATGGCTACCTGATTTTTATTAAATGAAAAAATAAACAGAACGATGGCTACCAAAAAAAGGGGTGCTACAATCTCCTCTGCTCAGGCTTTGTTCAAATCAACAAAATAATCTCCCTTGGTGCTTTGGTAAAACCCATCTCCACCTATAATGGCCCTCAATATATACTGACCGTACAAATATGGAAGGTTGGTTTAGTTCATTAACAAGAATGAACTATTATATCTACACATTTTTATGTCTTTTTAAATATATTCAACAAATACTTACGAGTTATGATCACAATTCTTACTTTTTACATAAAATTCTTTCACAAGTGCATTAGTTCCGCATCATGTCCATTTTTATATTGCATTATATTGAACCACTATTTCATTTAGTAATCATTTTTTTTATTTGTTAATTATGAATCATTTGGTAAAATCTCCAAAATAAATCAGAATTTTGCTTTTTTTTTAGGATCCAAAAACAGGAAATTGGTGGTTGCAATTGAACGAGAAAGAATTGATAGGATATTGGCCAAAGGAACTATTCCCAAAGCTAGCAGACTCGGCCAACATCATAGAGTGGGGAGGTGAAGTAGTGAACAAGAAGAAAAATGGACAACACACTGCCACCCAAATGGGAAGTGGACACTTTCCAAGTGAAGGTTTTGGAAAGTCAAGTCATTTTAAGGCCGTCAAGATAATTGATATGTCTAATGGTATAAGAGACCCGGTCAAAGTTCAAACAATAGTGAGTCGACCTACTTGTTACAATCTCAAGACTGGTTATAGTAAGTCATGGGGAGTTTTCTTTTACTATGGTGGTCCTGGTCGTAACTCTGCATGTCATTAGAAATTCAAATACATAATATATTAGAAATTCAAATACATAATATATATGAATTTATGTTATTGTGTTTGAAGTCTTAATTTAAAGATTATCACTATGCATTTGTGGATGAATAATGCAATCGAATGCCATCGTCCAAATCGAAAAATGTAGTTGCGAGATAGTATATTCATTGTAATTTAGAAAAAAAAAAAAAAGACAATAGTGAAATAGCTAAGTTACTTGTGGTATAAGTTAAACCAACCTATCATACAAAAAAAATTAAGCTTTCAGAGTATGCCAATTCTTTAATTTTTTAAAAAATTTAGGGTGTTTTTAGATTATTATTATTATTAGGATACTCCGTTTAATATCCTTTTTTTTTTTTGAACAAAAATATTTCGTTTATTTAAATTTGTCATAAAGAATTTTAGTTTATATAATCGTTAATGAATACCAACCTACAAATTAACAGTCGTGTATAACTAATAAGGCTGATAAATTTTAACCACAAGTGTTTAAATATGGTAGATTTGGAAAGAATTTAGGAAAATATAGCAGAAATGGCAAATATCCCTAAATGATATATACAATTTGTTTAGAGAAACTTGTTAATGTAGTTTTTTCTTTTTTTGGGTAGGAAGTTGTTAATGTACTAATGTAGTGTTGTGGTGTAACACGTTTAGCAGCTTATACGCAGGTTTCGGGTTCGATTCTCAATCATACCCTTTATAACTTTTGATTTTTTTTTCTTTTTTCTTTTTTCTCTCCGTCTACTCGCCGGTTCTACTTTTTGATTTCTCTCCGTCTTCTCGCCGGTTCTACTGTATCTTTTCCATTCATTGCTCCATCGAAGCTGTAAGTTTCTCTCTTCGACTTTTCTTAGGGATTTTGTTTCCAGTCGGAGCCGGAAATATTTAGGGTTTGTTTCTATAAGTTCCACGAATTGAATTCGTAAGAGTTTCTGTAATCGTTGTTGTGTTATCATATATGTTCATGTGGTATGCTTGCTCAGATCTATAGAGTTTCTGTAATCGTTGTTGTAAGTTCCAGGAATTGAATTCGTAAGAGTTTCTGTAATCATATATGTTCATGTGGTATGCTTGCTCAGATCTATAGATCTCTCTGCTTCTATAGCATCCATTCAATTTTGTGGTTGGTTCTAGATTTCTTTTGTTCTTGTATCTTTGATCTTAATTTGAGTTTTTGGAATCAATACTGTTTTGTGCAATTTGATGCAATGCCAATGGATATATCAAGCTAGATTTGTGTTTGTGTTTGATCTTTAGTTCTTTTCAAACCAATGCCAATGTCAACCATCGTCTAATTCCGTGCATCATTTGACCTCTCAGGTGATCTCTAATTGTGAAAAGTGACCTTTGTTCTCTCTGGTTCGTTCTTGTTTTGGATTTAAGCTCCCTTTGGTTCTTATTAAGTGCTCAAGCAGGTGAGTTCATTTGAGTCTACTACTTATCGCTTTCTGGTGTGGTATATTATACTGTTCATCTACTTGTGACCTTCATCCCCACAAATATCAGATTCTGCTAGGTTATAGAATTGATCTTATCCTTTTTTGGTGGGTACATTGTTTGAATCATTTTTTTTTTTCAGGCTATCTCTCTCTCTATGGATGCCAAAAGCTTTGACAATCCCTTCCGGAGAGATGCAATCAGCTGGCTCCCTGACGAGGTTCTGGGCAAGATCTTGTCATTTCTTCCGACAAAACAGGCCGTTTCAACATCTCTTCTTTCAACAAGGTGGAGGTATATCTTTCGACTGGTGGATAATCTCGAGTTTGATGATTCTTTCTCCCTGCTAGCCCAAGAGGCTCAACAACCAAGGAATGCGAATCGGGAGGCCTTCGAGAAATTTCTGCGCGCCCAAGGGGTTGATGAACAAACTAGTTATGTGTTCACGGAGGGATTCAAGAATATGGTTGATCGAACATTAGCTTTGCAATGTGATTATCCGATCAAGAAATTCTCCATAAAATGTCATGTTGGCAAGGATGATGATGACTCCCGAAAGGCTTGTGTGGGCCGCTGGATATCTAATGTTGTAGGACGCGGTGTTTCAGAACTGGACTTAAGGATAAAAGATGGGACTGAACACTTCCTGCCTCCTCTGCTCTTCGCAAGCAAAACACTGGTTAAGCTTACAATAGGGACACAGCTCTACCTTGGAAAGCTTCCTTCATATGTCTCTCTTCCATCTCTTAAGGTTCTCTTCATCGATTCGGTTTTCTTTGAATATGAAGATCTGTGTTGTGTGTTTCTTGCTGGCTGCCCGGTGCTCGAGGAGCTATTAGTCCATCACAAGGACTTTACAGGAATGCCTGAGACCATCTCGAGTCCAACCGTCAAGCGACTATCAGTTTACTACGATTCTCCAATTGATGTTTATGATGATACCTCTATGTCATTTGACCTACCGAATCTTGTCTACCTTGAGTACTCAGATTGTGCCTTGGCTGAGTATATGCAAGTTAATTTGGACTCCCTAGTCGAAGCTAAGCTGGATCTTTATGAGGCAGGTAATGTCAAGAGGCGGGATGTGACGAATCTTGTTACAGGGATAAGAAATGTTGAGATCCTTCATCTGTCTCCCGCTTCGGTTGATGTGAGTTGGCCAGTTTCTTTCTTTCGTTTTCGTTTTCGTTTTGAAAAGACCTTGGGATATTATTGAAGTGTGTTTTGTATGTTTCAGGTGATTTATTCTTACTGTAGAGATGGTCTTCCGGTGTTCAACAATCTGGTTAATTTATCTTTTGGGTGTAAGAATCAGCGAGGTTGGAACCTGCTGGCAGATCTGCTTGAGCAATCTCCAAAGCTTGAAACTCTAATCATCCAGGTATCTTCAATAAGCAAAACCCCTTTGAGCAAATACATATACACATACTTACTAGTTGATCATTTACATACATCATATATTGGTCGATGCTTCTTCAGGATCTGACTGGCTACACACGCGATGTCTCCATGCCTCTGAACCAAGTGAAGGTGCTGCGTGTTCTGAATTATGGAGGAACTGATGAAGAGTTGAAGCGGTTGAAGAATTTTCTTGGGGGAAAATGTAATGCAGAAGTTGTGGATGAAGGCATAAGATTGCAAACCAATAGGATCTTGGAGTTTCAGTTTCAGTAAGTGCCAGATTAAAGTAGCATATTTCAAGTGTGCGTGAATGAATGAATGAAATCAAGTGTAGCACAAAAAAAGAGAAAAAAAAATTAGAGATTGAACTAAACGAAGTGGATTCTGATTAACAAAAAGAGCTTTCTCTGGTCTTCTGTTCCTCTGTTTTCAAAACTGTGCGTTTGCTTTATGTATCAGAGTAAATAAGCTGATGTAAATGAGCTAGTCAACATTTCAAACATCAATAATATACTTCCAATTTTATTGTATGCATCCTAAAGCATTGACTTGTGTAAGTATTAACTAATTTACCAAAGTGAAATACACCAAATGTATCTTCTATAAAGTCGCAGTCTAAAGCTCATAGTGTTCTAGGAGAATTTGAACGCCTTGAACAGGTTAAAGTGGAAGAGGATGATGGCAGAATATTGCAACTCTAAAGGATGTAATGATGCATGCTTCTTGGAGGTTCCCACTTCCATCAAAGTTTGCCTCGAATACATAAGGCATGAAACTCGTACAAATCAAAGTTTACTACTATTATGCTGTGTACCATGAAACTCTTTTTTATGTTTTTCTGTCTTCTAAAAGAAGCTCTGTACTTGACATATGTACCTAAGAATGTTATTTTTTTTTGGAAAATAAATTACTGTTATAGTGATAATTCTTTTATTTGTGCTATTTACACGACATTATTCCACATGTTGTTTAGTTATTAGAACGTGTAGATCCCAACTACACATTTTAAACAAAAGAAAAAGGAAGAAAAAAAACAAGAGTAAAATCATTTAACCCACGGGAACAGTGATACAATGAAACAAAATTTGATATTGGCTGGTCAACAAAATTTGATATGATAACAAATGCTACCCAGTCAAACTTTTATAAATTAATACTTTACAAATTAATAAATTTTGCTAGTTCTTTATAAAATTTAATAAGATTATAAAATAATAATTTTTTGAAATCTCCATGTAAAATATAATCACAATGATATCATAAATTAAAAATCATGTAAATATAGATGTGGATATAAATATAATGTATGTTTCTCCTAAAGCTCACATATATAAAACAATTGTTATGTTGTATTTTTAAAGTATAATAATATAATATACTCTATAAAATAACATAAAAATAGCTATATAATTTCTAGATATGCATCATTTACATTTTGATAATTTGATAGACTATTAGAATAAAATAATTGATATTATTATTCATAAATTTGAATCTATGTATGTCATATGTATAAGTGAATTTGTCTATAGTATTTGTAATTTATGGTCAATAATGTTTTTTAAATATTACAAATTCAATACCAAAACTATAAAATTTACAACATCCAAAAATCTAATCTTATTTTACTAAAATTATCTCAATTCATAATTTTTTTTAAATTACACAATTAAAAATATATTTATAAATTCATAATTATTAATTTACGCTATAAAGTAATAATTATTAATTTATAGATAAGCCTAAGATCTCATAATCTTGTTCATACCTTTAACCTCTTTTTCATTTCTGGTCTTTACAATCAAGACTATATTTACCAAAACCATGTTGAACCTTTAAACCTTTTATGTAGCATGTCCTTCTAAATTACAACTGATTAAGTGACTCCGTGCAATGAATGTTCATTTCTTTATTTATGTGTTCCACTCATGTTGAAAGCCTTTTTTTTTGTCAAAGTTTGGAACCATGGTCGGTCCTAGGTTGAATATGGCCTAAAGCATATTTTGTAAAATATGGCCTTATATATATATATATATATATTTGTTAACAATAAAAGAAATCATGTTAATATATTTTTAAAGGACTAAATGACAGTAAATATTTTTATAATTATGAAATTAACTCTTCCAAATGTTTTTGTGAAGTAATCGCGATTAGGTACCTAATCTAGAACAGAATCGGTAACAATCAACAACCAGAACCTTGATGGTAATCAACAATCAGAAGGTAACAATCAACAATCAACAATCTAGGAAGGAATCACCGACCTTCGTTTACTAGCGACTGAAGACGGAGAGGGAAAGTGACTGATGTGGACATATCAATTCGATGTTTCCGTTGGGTTATTTCCGTTTACTATGTGTGTTATTTCCGTTGGGTTTGATTTTGGTTTATGTTTGTTTGGTTCGGTTTAACTTAAATATCAACCTTTAATCAACCGATTGGTTTAATAATACCAGGAAATACGAAAACTACAAACTCTGTCGTTTCATCACGGATAAGTAAGTAGAGTGGAATTTAATTTCTTAACCCCTAAACTCATAATACCTGGGATTAAATGAATGATCGACGACCTTCTCCCTTGCAAGTGCTCACGTTCTTTCACCACATTCAGGTAACTTTTTTTTTTTAGCTTCTTCTACTAAGTTTAGTTTCTATACCTAATCATTGACACATCATCGTTACTTGTAATTTAGGAAAGTTGCTCTTTTCTGATATCTGTTCTAATCTGTTTCCAACAAGTGCTTAAACTGCAAGCAAGTGAGTTTCGTGAAACTGTTGTACTTAACCAGTAATGTAATACTAGTATTTAATCCGCGCCCGCGATACATCGCGGGACAATATTTTTAATTTAAAAAATTGAAAATTTATATTGTATTTATTTGTTATTTTATTATTGTTTTATTAATTTTAAAAATATAAAATTTTACAGGTATTTGATATAAATATTCAAAGTATAGGATTTTTGTAGTGTTTTCAAGGTTTTAACCCGTGTGGTATATATATAGTCTAGTAATACATTTATCTCTTCGTACACATCTAAAAGTATTTTAAAAAAAACAATTCCACTTAACTCCCTATATGGGATTAATGCCAACCTGTCTCACCAAAATCAAAATAAGTTTTTTTACCAAGTTTAATTATGTTAATTGTTTTACCAAATTAGCATATTTTTATCGTTTATAATTTTTTTCATGTCAATATATATAGTTTATGATAATTAATAGAATTTTAATTTTTTGGTACTTTCTCAAAAAAATAAAAAATAAACCAAATTATATGGGAGTTTTCAACATTGGATTTTTGGTTTAGAAAATTTATTAATGTTAATATAATTATGGAGATTGTAAACTTTTGTTACAGAAAATCAGTTGTATATCATTTAAATTTGAGAGATTCTAGCATCTATAAAAATAGTTTTGGAGATTTAATGGGTTAAAACTTTAATAAGTAGAGTTGTTTTTGGAAAAATCGGAATGTATAGATGTTGTTAAGATTTTATGACAATAAATGTAACAAATGTTGGTCAATTTAAGAAAGTTTAGTATTTGAGTTTCTCTGCAATGTTATTTATGAAATTGTTTTAGGGGTTAATGTTGCAAAAAAAATTAAATAAGTAAAACTTAAAGAGCATAAACCAAAATATACTTCAAAAATGTTAATATAGATTGTTCGTTTCGGTTAATTAAGCACTTTTGAATCAATCGAGCTTGAACTTTTAAATCAATTCAATCCCAATAACAGAAAAGTTTGAACCTTTAGTTGCTATTCTGTCTTTGAACCTTTAGTATGCATCAAAAATTCTGCTTCAGAGTGTAGTTGTTTGCTCAAGTCCTTGCAATTGTGCAATATGGATCTTCAATGGACTTTGTTAACACTCAGGAAAATTTGAGTCTCCACTACGTTATATAGAAGTTTTCACTTTTTTTTTGTGTTGGTGTGTACTGTGTATATTGTGGTCAATCTAGCATTTGAATCACTTGAGAATGAAAACCACAATATACAAATTTGACACATCATCATCGTTACTTGTAATTTTGCAAAGTTGCTCTTCTCTAATCTATGGCCCCGATTGGTAACGTAACGGCTGTTACTTGTGGCTGTAAAGACTTTAATTTTAAAATTTTAGCTGTAGAGAATTTGGTTGTAGATGCTTTGACTGTAAAAACTTTAACCGTTAAAATTTGATTGGTAACAAACACTTTAAAACTGAGACTATTACTTTTATTATTAAAATATATTAAAATGATGATATTAATGATGATAATGAAACTAAAAATAATTATTATTGAAATGAATCTTAAAAAATGAGAAAAATAAGAATAATTAATGTGTAAAAATAATTTATGTAAAATTTATATATAAACTTTTGGAGAGCTTTAAAGTATAATGGAAAGAGAAAAAAATAAAGTTCTATATTTATTTATTTTTAAAGTCTGGTTTTGACGCTTTAAAAAATCTGAGAAAATAAAGAAGGAAAAAATATAAATGACTTACAAAGCTTTTAAAAAAATAAAAATTAAAAAGTATGATTGGCAAATAAATGGCTGTTAAGGCTTTAATTTTTTTTAGTCTTAAAAGTCTTCTACCAATCAGGGTCTATGTTCTTCTCTTATTGTGCAATACGGGTCTTCTATATGGTCTTTGTTAACACTCAGCCAAATTTGAGTCTCCCACTATGTTATAGAAGTTTTCACTCTTTTTTTGTGTTGGTGTATATTGTGGTTAATCTAGCAAAGATAGACCTGTTGATCCGGAATGAACTCTTGCAGCTGCGTCTTCAGACTCTGAGCTGCATTGCCACCATTTGAACGAAATAAACAAGTAACACCACAAGCAGCACTTCCAGAAACAAATACCAAGAAGGAAAAAAAAAACAAATTTCTTTGTAGTGGTAATCAAATAATTTTGGCATGTACGTTATAATGGGTCAGTGGCATTAAATTTTGGTATGATTATAATGGGAGACTACCATTTCTTTTTGGCGTTTGAATTAGGAAAGTAGACAGTAAAAACCTTATTTTGGATTATATACGGAAGTATTAATATTTAATATATATACATACGCCATTCAAATATTGATAGGCGGTGTATAGCTAGCACATTAAATTTGCATCTTATTATGTTATGTAAACTTTTCTCTTTTGGTATTTCAGTATTTTATTTTTTACTATATTATATCTTAACTTTGATTCCCCAAGTTGTAGATATAAGGCAA
Source organism: Camelina sativa (assembly GCF_000633955.1). Taxonomy (NCBI): domain Eukaryota; kingdom Viridiplantae; phylum Streptophyta; class Magnoliopsida; order Brassicales; family Brassicaceae; genus Camelina; species Camelina sativa. Next base: position 32,697,482 of record NC_025689.1, on the reverse strand, counting down.
TTAGGAGATATATATTCCTCTTATGAGATTAATATATAAACTAACTTTTTGTCGACTAGGAACTTTTTTGTTTAACAAAAAGAACAAGTTTTGGTGAGGGTACTGGAGAAACAATATGGATCATTCGAGTTTTCTGCGTGTAATCTATATCTCTGGAGTATTCGGTGTTGCCGCGGTCGTCTTTGTTTTACTTTATGTGTGGAATGTTTGTACCGCCGACCGAACACCCGTCGCACCCACTTCTAATGCGTAATGTCATTGTAACTCTATATATTTAAAATAATGTTTCAATCATTTTGTTAATTTCCAACCTTAAGTTTCCGTAAAATTGTCATCCTACTATATTAATTGGGAAATACAAATATAAAACTAACTTTAAAATGGGTAAAAAATTACATTCAATTGCCATTAGAAAATTTTAATTAAGCTTAACTAATTAATTAAATAAATATAATTAAATTTTTTTTTAAAAACACTCACAGATAAAATATAAAAACATCTAGAAAAATATATTTTCTCTCTCCAATAAATTATGGACAAAATTACTAAATATTTTTTTTAAAAAATAAATAAACCAATCAGAATTTTAAAAACTAAGATTTTATATCCAAATATACAATATAATTTGTTTTTAATAACTAAATTTCGAAAATTTTGTTAAAATTTCAAAATATGATTCTCCTATCATCTTTATTTTATTTTATTTACAAATTGTTTGAAATTTTTATATAATATTTATGATTAATAAAGTACATAATTTTTTCTGCATTTGTTGTGATTTGAATTTTTAAAAAAACGAAAATATATTAATTAATCTATGAAAAATGTATGTTTTGCTTTCTACATTGGCGGGATGGTAAAACTAAATTTATATAGATGATATTAATAATTTTTATTTGCTCACAATTATAATATTAAAATTACTACTTTATATTTCACAAAATAATGAATCAAATACAAGAAACAAACAATATAAAACTGCAATATAAGTTAATAAAAAAATAGACTAATTGATTTACAGAACAATTAAAAATAAATATTATCTCAAAAAAAAAATTTTAAAAAATATGTAACAATAAATTTTATTATTATATTAGAAATTTTTTAAAAAATGTTGACCCGTGCTTAAAGCACGGGGTATCTCCTAGTATGTTATTACGTTGCAGTACAATGATGTGATGTGAGATCAATTATGTTAGCATGCATGTTATCATGACTTCAATGATGTGAGATCAATTATGTGTGCGGTGTGTTATGAATTCTAATATATATACACACAAAAAAAACTTAGGGAGGTGTATTGAAACAATGATTTTGGAGGATTTGATGGGATTTAGTAAATTTGGAATTTCTGTAGATTTTAGGGAAGTTGATATGATTTATAGGAAAATTCTTTCAAATCACACCTAAAACCATGAGACTTGGATTTCTGTATTTTTAACTAAACAAATCCTCTCAAATCCTCCAGAATCCCTAAAACTTATTAAAATCCAAATCCACAAACTGTTTTGAATAACAGTGGATTTTAAAGTAGATTTTTAAATCATTAGTTCAATAACAGTGGATTTCAGGAGAGTTTTTAAAATCCATGATTGAATAACATAGGATTTGTAACTTTTACACAAATCACTTAAAATATCAAGTTGAATACACCCCCCTTAGAATGGGTTTATAATTTCTGTGAAAAAAAAACAAAGAAATCATATATAAGCACAATGTATCGTCATATATAATACGAGAGCCCCAATTTGAAATCTTTAATTTGTTGTGGCATTTTGCTGATCAAATAATTTTGGTACGTACGTAATAATGGCACTGCGGGCATTCAATTTTGTAACGATTTACATATTTATTTAACATAAAATTAAATTTCATTTGTATTCTGACAATCACAATAATTTAGGGTTTATGATTGCTTGATTGATTAATAATAATCTATCAATGATTTAGTGTAAAAGCTCTATAAATTATCTCTATGAAAGATAGAGAGAACAAGTTTTTAGGTGTGTTGAAGAACGAAACAATATGGTTGTTAGACCATGGGCAACGGCGTTGATTCGGGCCGTCCCCGATTTTAAAAAAAAAAAAAATTAATTCTTAAAAGCCCAATAACGAAAAAACGGTTCTTATTTGGGGACGTTTTTCATCCGTCTTCTTCGCCACGTGGTGTTGTTTGATTGGTTGTCGAAAATAATTTCTCTAGACAAAATTTCTTCGACTTCCTTCTTTTCTCTCGACGGAGACAACAAAGGCGATGGCGTCTCTTCTCGCAAACGGTGTCTCCGGCTTCTCACCACAACCCACTTCAGATTCCTCAAAATCACCAAAAGGGTTCCACCCAAAACCCGAATCTTTCAAATTCCCATCTCCCAAATCCCTAAATCCAACAAGACCACTCTTCAAAATCAGAGCCGATGTCGGAATCGACTCTCGTCCCACCATCGAAGCTACCGAATCATCAAGCTCAGCCGATAAGCTTCAACAGGTATCCTTCGATTAACTTCCAAGATATGTGTTATTACTCTGCTCCTAAAAAGAAACCAACTATGAAACCGACCAATTTAGTCGAATTTGATTTTCGGATTCTTATAAATTCTCCAAAGCGGAGGGTTTTTTATGATTCGGATTTATATGTCGTGTTTCGTTCCGGCGAAGTTTATAAGTTCTTTGTATAGCTTTGTGTGTTTTTGGGTTAATTGTGCTGATAAAACCAATTGAATTGATGAATCGCAGAAGCCAATCGTCGTCGGAGGTCTCTCTTCTCTTTTCTCCGGCGCATCTATCAAATCTTCGGCTTCCTCTTGCTCTTACTCAACCGGAGTCGACGAGTTCTCTTCACTACGTGATGATTTGAAATATCTGAGCTTGAGCAGCTCCTTTTGTTATTCCTCCCCTGCGAAATTTAGACGAGATCACCACCAGAGCCCTATCTCTGTTTTTCATGGTCCTGTTTCGTGTAGTTGTAGCCCTCTGATGAGAACGTCTCGTGATCGGATTCTGTTCTCGATGATGAGCTTACGTTTCCTATGGAGGATGGTTTTGGTGTTGACAAGAGAAAGCCATATGCTAGGGATTTGCTAAGACGTGCTCAATTAAGACACGAGATCTTCAAAGATGAATATGTGATCAAAGCTTTTTATGAAGCAGAGAAAGCTCATAGAGGACAGGTAGAAAGAAAAACACAATTTTATTTTATGAAAGTTTCAATTTTTGTATGATTTTAGGTGACTGAAACTTTTTTGTTTGATGTGCGTGTAATCAGATGAGAGCTAGTGGTGATCCTTACCTTCAACATTGCGTTGAGACTGCTATGTTGTTGGCTAATATCGGAGCTAACTCAACTGTTGTTGTTGCTGGTCTACTTCGTGATACCATGGACGATTCGTTCATGAGCTATGATTATATTCTTAGAAACTTTGGAGCAGGAGTTGCTGATTTGGTTGAAGGGGTAAGGAACATGGACATTTAGTGATTCAGATTCTTGGTTTTTAAATCCGTGTGTGTTAGCTAATTGAGTTCAATGTGTGTGTTTTGTATAGGTTTCAAAGCTTAGTCAATTGAGCAAACTCGCTAGAGATAACAATACAGCGTGTAAAACCGTTGAAGCAGATCGATTGCACACAATGTTTCTTGCAATGGCAGATGCAAGAGCTGTTCTTATAAAACTGGCTGATCGATTACACAACATGAAGATGCTTTACGCTTTGTCCCCAGTGAAGCAGCAGAGGTTTGCTAAAGAGTCGCTGGAAATATTCGCACCTTTGGCTAATCTGGCATCAATGAGATGCAATGACATGCTTTTAGTAATTGGTGAGATTGATTTTAAAATTTCTATGAGTTGAATAAAATGTTTGTTTTTGTTTTGATGTTTTTATGTTATATTTTTTATGTTATTAATTTCTAAATTGTATGTTTTTGTTTTTTCAACTTTAAATAATTAATTTTTAAACTTTCAAAATATTATTATTTTATTCGGAGGACCAAATACAAATAGACACCAAGGCTTATATTAAAAATAAAAAATTATCAAAATATTATTATTAAATGTGGGGGACCAAAAAAAGTCCCCAACCAATGTGGATGCTCTTAGTACGTTCGGAGTTGTCAGCTTAGTTTTTATAGGAGTTTGCGCTATCATACTCATCGTGTGATTGTTCTAATGAGTAAGTTTCTTATCATCAACCAAACACGGGTTGAACCCACCATGAATGCGTAACTTTTATCATGTACGAAGCCTAGATTAACAGCATATCAATATAGTTATTTAGCTATTTTAAGAATTATTTATTCGCTTTTAGATTTTATGAAATTGTAACCCCCTCTTTATTATTCATATTTAAATGATACTTATTGCAATAATTTTTTCATACGTTGATATCTCAACATTTTGTTTCTCCATTCGCTTCCCAATTATTTAATAGGATTCAAAGGAATTAAAATTTGTAACGATTTACAACTAAAAAAAGTTATAGATTTCGTTTGTATTCTCAATATTTAATAGGATTAGGGCATGTAATCTATCAAAAAGAGAAAAATATCTATATTTATATTTTAAAAATGATTCGCGGTGCCTATCACATAAAAGAATTTGTATCTTATTAGTTTGGATTTCTTCTTATTAATTAATTAAAACACTCTAATCAAATAAAAATAAAAATGTTTCTTCTTCGTCTCAGCCTCTCTCTCTCTCTCTCTCTTTCTCTGTTGTAACGAAGATGCTTCTTTAAACTAGTACCCATATTCAATACCACCGGCACCATATAAGTCCATAGAAGTAAAACCATATCCTTCCCACGCTACAAGAAAAAACGCTTCTTCTTCTTCTCCTCTCCATCACTTTCATCTTCCTTTACCGTTACCGGCTCAAGTCTCTCCGGTCCGGTGACCGTTCCAGGTGTTGCCAGCTGTTTTTTTTTTATCTTTTTTCTTTTAAAATCAAGTTTCCTTTTGTTGAGTTAGTTATATGTCAGTTTTTGTCTGATTGAAAAGGAATTAGGTTTCTTCCGATGGAGAAAGGGACTTGCTTTTTTTTTTGGGGGACAAAGCCACGTCTCCTTTTATTCAAGCTCCGAATCATATGAATTGGGTTTTTTGTTTTTGATTTCTCCAATTTTTTTCTCAATTTGGGGTTTTGTGATGGAAGCTAGAAGAACTCAAGGTGGAGAAGAAGAAGAAGGTCACAGTTTATTTGGGTTTAGTGGTAAAACGAGTGTTGCAGAGTGGGATTTGAATGATTGGAAATGGGATGGTCATCTCTTCGTAGCCAGACAGTTGAATCACGGCTCATCCAACACCTCTTCTGCTTGCTCTGATGAAGCAACTGTTGTTGATATCATGGACAATATGAATAAAAGAAGAGCTGTTACTGTGATGCCAATGGATGATGATGATGATGATGATGCTCCTAAGCTTACTTTGAATCTTGGTGGTAGTTGTGGTAGTGGTAATATTGCCAAAAAGACTAAACTTGGAGGAGGATTACAGACTCGAGCTACCTCTTGTCAGGTAGATAATTGTGGAGCTGATTTAACCAAGGTTAAGGATTACCATAGACGTCATAAGGTTTGTCAGATGCATTCTAAAGCTACTAGTGCACTTGTTCGAGGTATTATGCAGCGGTTTTGTCAGCAATGTAGCAGGTATGGGTTTAGATAAAGGATTCAACTTTAGTATTTTTGGGGTTTCTTATGTTTCAGTGTCAGTAGTCAAATTTGGTTGATAACTTTAGTATTATTGGGTCTTCTTAGGTTTCATGTGCTTGAGGAGTTTGATGAAGGAAAGAGAAGTTGTCGTAGACGTTTGGCTGGGCATAATAAGCGTAGGAGGAAAGCAAATCCTGATACTTTAGGCGATGGGACTCCTATGAGTGATGGTCAAACTAGCAACTGTTTGCTGATTACTCTCTTGAAGATACTCTCCAATATGCATTGTAAGTTGTTCATGAAAGTTTCATTTGGACATCCAATTTTTTAGTCCTAATTAAAGCGCTTTATTTAGTTCTGTGTTCGGTTTGCAGTGAATCAATCGGACCAAACGGGTGATCAGGATCTACTGTCTCATCTTCTAAAGAGCCTTGTAAGCCAAGCTGGTGAACATGTTGGGAAGAATTTAGTTGGGCTTATGCAGGGTGGAGGAGGACTTGAGGCTTCTCAAGCTTTGCTTTCACTCGAGCAAGCTCATCGAGAAGATATAAAGCATCATTCAGTAAATGTGCTTGAAACGCCTTGGCAAGAAGTGTATCCCAATTGTTCTGAAGAAAGAGCTGTCTTGGATAGGTCCCAAAAACAAGTCAAAATGAATGCTTTTGATTTGAATGATGTATACATAGACTCGGATGGTACTACAGATATAGAGAGATCATCACCTCCTCCCACAAATCCAGCAACCAGTCCTCTTGATTATCACCAAGACTCGCGTCAGTCTAGTCCACCTCAGACTAGTAGGAACTCAGATTCAGCTTCTAACCAATCACCTTCAAGTTCCGGTAGAGATGCTCAGGTACAAATCTCACCTTTCATCCATTCATCTTTGGTTGCTTATAATTCACTGTAACATTTCTTTTTTTGTTTTGGTTTCATGTTCAGAGCCGCACCGATAGGATTGTGTTCAAACTATTTGGGAAAGTGCCGAATGATTTTCCAGTTGCCTTACGAGGACAGGTAATTATAATTTCTGCAGTTTGTTGTGATTTTGAAAGTGACACTGTACACTGTTGTGTTCTAATATTCAAATTTTCAGATCCTTGACTGGTTAGCTCATACTCCAACTGACATGGAGAGCTACATTAGACCTGGTTGTATCGTTTTGACAGTTTATCTTCGTCAAGATGAAGCTTCTTGGGAAGAAGTAAGAATAATTTTCACAACTCTTTCTCTATTCTTTCCAAATTATCATCATAGAATCACTTCATGTTTCTTTTTTCTTTTTTTTCTTGCAGCTTTGTTGTGATCTGAGTTTCAGCTTGAGGAGGCTTCTAGATCTTTCACATGACCCTCTATGGACTGATGGGTGGATTTATCTTAGGGTGCAAAACCAATTTGCATTTGCGTTTGATGGTTAGTTTTTGAGAATCTTTGGATCTATGTTATAGTGATCATATTTTTTCTTGAGATCTGAAATATTCTTCTTATTTCGTTATACAGGTCAGGTTGTTCTTGACACATCGTTACCTCTAAGAAGCCATGATAATAGCCAAATCATTACTGTTAGACCACTTGCTGTAACAAGGAAAGCTCAATTTACAGTAAAAGGCATCAATCTCCATCGACCTGGCACAAGGTATATATATATTAACACTCTTCAAAGCTTGACCCCTCTCTTATCTTTTCTTCTGATGTTAATCGCCATTTTTTACAGGTTACTTTGTGCTGTAGAAGGAACATACTTGGTTCAAGAAGAAACACGAGGAGTGATGGAAGAGAGTGATGATCTTAAGGAGCAAAATAAGACTGATTCTGTCAAATTTTCTTGTGAGATTCCTATTGCAAGTGGTCGAGGTTTCATGGAAGTGAGTGTACTTTCAATTTTTGTGCTCTGCTTTTACTCTTTGTTGCATTGAGATATAAAGGCGGCATTTTGCTTGGCAATAATCTAGATTGAAGACCAAGACGGGCTAAGCAGTAGTTTCTTCCCTTTCATAGTATCTGAGGACGAAGATGTTTGTTCTGAAATCCGAAGACTCGAAAGCACATTAGAGTTCACCGGAACTGATTCTGCAATGCAAGCAATGTATTTCATCCACGAGATTGGTTGGCTTCTTCACAAAAGTGAAGTCAATTCAAGACTTGCAGAATCAGATCATCTATTCCCTTTAATACGGTTTAAGTTTCTAATCGAGTTCTCGATGGATCGGGAATGGTGTGCTGTGATCAAAAAGCTATTGAATATACTCTTTGAAGAAGGAACGGTTGATCTATCCCCTGATGCTGCATTGTCAGAACTGTGTCTTCTTCACAGAGCCGTGAGGAAAAATTCAAAACTCATGGTTGAGATGCTTCTTAGATTCATTCCAAAGAAGACGAACCTGACATTATCCGGTTTGTTTAGACCTGATGCAGCTGGTCCAGCCGGTTTAACACCGCTTCACATTGCAGCTGGTAAAGACGGATCAGAAGATGTGTTGGACGCTCTTACTGACGATCCCGGAATGGTAAAATTTGAACTACACTCAAATTCTGTTTTTGTCTGATAAAAAAAGTTCTTCTTTCTTTTATTTTTGGTTCAGATTGGTATTCAAGCGTGGAAGACTTCCCGGGACAATACAGGATTCACACCAGAAGACTACGCACGTTTACGAGGTCACTTCTCCTATATTTGCAACGGAAACTCAACCGGAAACCAACCGCCGAAGAACACGTTGTGGTCAACATTCCAGAGTCTTTCAACATTGACCACAAACAAGAAAAGAGGAGTCTAAAGGATTCATCAAGCTTGAAGATCAACCAGTGTAAGCTCTGTGATCACAAACGTGTGTTTGTCGCAAGACAACACAGTTCTGTTGCTTACAGGCCAGCAATGCTTTCGATGGTAGCGATAGCAGCAGTTTGCGTTTGTGTTGCTCTTTTGTTCAAGAGTTGCCCGGAAGTGCTCTATGTCTTTCAGCCGTTCAGGTGGGAACTACTTGCATATGGAACAAGCTAGTAAAAAATCCTTCTATACATTGAAGAAGAAGAATCTTCTAAACCGAAGATGTATTGTTGTAAAATCTACAAACGAGTGTATATTATTAATCTAATCATCTTTACAAGATTGATTGTAATTTGTATGTAGCTTATATTGATGGCAAACCCCAAAGCACTCCAACTTCCATTTTTTTTCCCCCTCTTTGACATTTTAAAATCCATTCTGATCAAGTTTAAAATAGACCCGGTTAAGAAAATGGGCCAATTGTAAAATAAACCCGGTTGAGCACCTTTTTTTGTGAAACTCATGTTGATCCCATGCACCGACTCTGACGATGAGAGGGCTTATAAATACAGAGGACGCGCATAGCTTCAGAAGTTAGTTACATTCTCATTTCTCTTCAACTGCTCTCTCAATTCTTGTTTCTTCTCTCATCATCTGATACTGCTACCAGAGAAAGAAACCATCTCTTTCCCGTAACCATGTCGAAGAAGATGATCGAGTTGAAGAGCTCCGATGGTGTTTTGTTTACGATCGACGAAGATGTCGCAACCCAATCGCAGACGCTAAAGAGAATGGTTGAAGACGATTGCGTCAAGACCACAGTCCCGCTTGAGAACGTCACAAGCAAGATCCTGAAGATAGTGATCGAGTACTGCGAGAAGCACAAACACGTCGTCGTTTCTGATTCTTCGACCGTACTAGAAGAGAGCAAAGAAGATCTCAAGAACTGGGACGATGAGTTCGTGAAGAAGACTGAAGATTCTATCCTCTTTGATGTGATGATAGCTGCGCATTATCTCGAGATCCAAAGCCTTATTGATCTCACGTGTCAAACTGTCGCCGATTTGCTCTCAGCAGGCAAGACTCCAGAAGAGCTTCGCGCACAGCTCGACATCGAGAAAGATTTAACAGATGAGGAAGAAGCTACGATTCGCAGGGAGAACCAATGGGCTTTCGAATGAGAGGTGATCGATATCACAAAGTTCTTGATCGATGTATCTGGTGACTTCTTTTAGTGTGTGCGTTTTCAGTTTTATTCATGCAACGTAGTTGATGATGACTTCGTCTATATCTCTCTTCTTTTAGTGTGTTCGTTTTCAGTTTTATTCATGCTAGATGATGATGACTTGGTCTATCTCTTCTGAGTGTGTTTCTTTTGGTTTCTTGATAGAGATGTAAACCAATCTTTTTTTTTCTTGCTCTAGAGATGATCTTTTGATTGGTATTCATATATGTAACCAAATCTCAAGATCGATCCATGTTGTCAAACAGTCTTTTGTTTCTCTGAAGCAATTCTTGAATATAATATGTTGAAGTTTTTCTTACTGTAACTGAGTTTTCTAATCCGAAACAGAGTTCATGAGTCATGACACTTCAATTTTCAATATTCAACTCGGTTATTTTGGTTTAAATGCTTGTATCATAATCAAACCGATGTAAACATTGTCAGCATTGAACATTCGAAAATAGAACGTGTGAAAAGTCATATTCTGTAAAATCACACAAAAACAGTTTCGTTTCATCTCTTAAGAATAAATCTGTCATTACTTTTGATTATCATCAGACTGATTCGGTGTATAACATACTCTACACAACTTGTATAATTATAGAAGAACTCAAGTCTAACTTACTTAAGATACACCTATGTGGTGGTTTAATTTCGATATATACAGAGCATATCAATACAATAAAAACACAATGTGTTGCTTTCCTTGCTTGACACATCAGATCCTGTATTGAACCTGGTATTGACACATCAGTAAAAACAAGTAACCAATAGAAACATTTTAATTAATACAGCTCATCTAAATTTAGTCATACATGTACTAATGAAAATAGAAGTGAACGTGTGAGTTTTTTCTATTCTTCGAGTTCTTCACTTCTTCTTCTCTGTCGTTGCTTTTTGTTTTCTCTTCTTCGACGTGGTCTTTTATTTTTCTTCGATCTACCAGAACATGTCAGCTGATTTATTCTCTTCTTCGATGCTTGATTTCTTCTTCTTCTTTCTAATTAGATTTCTACTTTTCACGAAGCAATCTCAGATTTGTGCATCGTAGGAAGAGATGCTTCAATGTATATTTCTCCTCTCCGATTCTGGGTAAGTGAATCTTCAAATCTTTCTTTCCGGATTCAGTTCGACTTTGATTGATCAGTCTGATTGTTCTTAATTCGTTGATCTGATTTTGAAATTAGATGTGGATATTATCACTTTACCTATCTATTTGTGGTGTTGGAAAGGTTTTATTTTGAAGAACTGAAACCGATTGTCAAATAAATTCTAATAAATCCAGCTCAGTTCGGTTCAATTAAATTCTAAATTCTCTTTTTTTTTTTGGTTCTCTGTTTCAGAGGTTGCAGAGGTTATTTTGTTTTTGGTTCTCTTATTCTAAATTCTCTTATTCTCTTATATGTGGTGTTTTTAGTTATGTTGTTGCAGAGGTTTTACGAGCTTGTTTATGGTCAGATCACTTTTGATGGAGTTGAGATCAAGACATTTCAAGTGATATGGTTTAGAAAATAAAGCGGATTGGTGAGTTGAGAATCTGTTTTGTTCAATGAAACGATCAGATCAAACATTACTTATGGTAAAGGAGGAGATGCTACTGAAATCAAATCGTATTTGCAGCTGACCTATCTTACGCTCATGGCTTCATTGTGGCCTACAATAGGTAACTTAAACTGGAATAATCGAACCTAATAAACAGATTGTCTAGCCCTAATTCCTAAGTCCATGGTTTCAGATTAGACTGAAAGATTTAAGTTAAATATACATTGATAAAGCATAGAGTATTTAGAATTGTTTATTTTAGAGTTGATGAAGCTACAGTTTTTGAAGCTACATACAAAGGCAAAAGGTAACGTACACATTCCTGGCAGATGAAGCTACAGTTTTTGAATAGATGCAGCTTCATTGATTTTAATGGTTTGCAGGAAGAACAAGAAGCGGCACTAAAACAACTTAGAAAGAATCTAAAGTTCAAGGCTAAACCCGTCCCCAACTTCTACTACGAAGCGCCTCCTGCAAAACCTGAGCTCAAGAAGGTATGTTTCGAACTACATAATAAATCTCTCTCTTTCTTCAGAGTCTCAAGCATTGTTGTTCTTGTGACAAAGTATAACTTATGTTATGTTTCTTTCTAGCAACCTCTGACGCGTCCCAAGTCGCCAAAACTGATCCTTTCTCGGAGAAAAAGCTTCAGCGACGCAATCACCTCATCTTCCCGTGAAGAGGTTCTGAAGACAGTCTCTAACAGGAACCAACACAGCACCGGAACAGTTCAGAACAAAGACGAGCGACTGAGGTCTATGATACAATGGTTGGTGAAAGAGGAGTTCAATTATAAGATGGGCAAAAAGCATAGAGTAGCCATAGCTAGAGCAATCGATAAAGACAATGGTAAAATGGAAAATCTGAAACCTGTTTGTAAATTCTTCAGAGTCTATCCATATGTTTCTCTCTCCCTGCCTCCTCTGTTTTGCTTTTAAACGAAGGATCCCACACAAAAGCTCTAGAAATGGTGGAAATAGTGATCTCCTATGTATCATACAAATGCAGCAAGAGATGATTGTATAACCAGAACTATGAACAAACAAAAACCCAATTTTCTAAACAAAACCCACTAGACCAACGCTTCCACCTCCATAAACCAAATCAAACAAAAACAATTGATACACGACAAACCATAAAATAAGAAAACAACAAAAAGCCATCGAACCAATGAACAAATACAACTTAAAACCATCAAAATCAACCGTGATTGTATAACCCAGATACTTAAAACAAAACCCAGATAAAATCAACTTAAACCCAGCAAAATACGAACATGAAAAGCTTAAGGGCCAATTATAACATGGGTTGAAGAAGAAGCGAATCTGAGACGGATTAAGAAGAAAGAAGCTCAATTATAACATGGGTTGAAGCGACCTTAAGCTGGAGGATTGGAAAGTCTTTGATTTTTACCCAAACGCTTCTGAATCAAATTTGATTTTACTAGAATAAAGAAAACGATGAAGCTATTATTTTGGAGAAATTTTGACCGGTTTACACATTTCACCGGTTTAGTGGTTTCGGTAATTTTGAGAGGTTTTAGTAATTTTGACCGTTGTAAGCATTAGATGGATCAAATGGTTAAACCATTACTCATTTTAACATAACTTTGATTCATTAAACCATTTCACCCACTAATTCATTTAGTTCATGAAGTCATTAGAATAAATTTCCTTAACATATTAGGGTCTAGGAGTTGAGTAAAGTTGTGATAATCCATGAGACTTGACCAATTTTGAAATTCCTAAGTACATAATATACATAAATTAAACTGACATATAAAAGCTAAAAACATCAATAAAAGTAAAAAAAAAAACAAATACAGCAAAACAAAACCGCACAATGAATAAATCACAAAACAAATAACAAATAATATGCTAAAGATATAATGAATTTCTAATCCAACAACACAAACATACAAAACAACACATAATAATAAATAAAAAGATATACAAACAATAATAAAAATTACACAAAAAAATATACAAAATCTTCCCGCGGCATAGCGCGGATACTATCCTAGTAAAGGAGTAACGATGATAGGATAGTGCAATCAGATGTTGTATTGTATCAAAGCCATTCATATTGACACGTGGATTCCTATCCGATTCCGTCAAATTAATTTGACTTTAGACTCCGGTTTAGGCTTGGTTTACTTTTTAGGCTAATTTTCCATATTTCGAAAAGGAAGTCAAGGATTACACCGACTCACAATTAGGGTTCTCTATAAATAACACTTTCTAAGATCATCGCAACTCTCAACATCACAAAAAAAAAACCCTTCAGTTGCCACCACAAGAAAGAGAAAAAAAGGAAAACGAAGAGGAACGATGTCGAAGAAGATTATGTTGAGGAGTTCCGATGGTGAGTTGTTTGAGATCGAGGAAGCAGTCGCAAGCCTATCGCAGACGATAGCACATATGATTGAAGACGATTGCGTCGGTACTGAGATCCCTCTCGCAAACGTCAAAGGAACCACCCTCGCTATGGTGATCGAGTATTGCAAGAAGCACACTGGTGCTGGTGCTGATGCTTCAACCGGAGAGGGCAAAGAGGAACTCAAGAAGTGGGACGCTGAGTTCTTGAAGACTATGGAACAACACACTCTCTTTGATGTTATTTTGGCTGCTAATTACCTAAACATTAAAGACCTCCTTGATATTTCTTGCCAAGCTGTTGCTGACATGATCTCTGGTAAAAACCCAGATGAGATTCGCGCAATTTTGGGCATCCATAACGATTTTACACCGGAGGAAGAGGAAGAAGTTCGCAAGGAGAATGAGTGGGCTTTTCAATGAGCCTCTAATTAGGGTTCTTTCTTTCTCCTTGTGTATTTTCATTGTCCTTGTCTTTATTTGTGTGCTTTCTGATGTTAGATGACTTTGTTATCTTTCTTTTGGAGACAACAAAAATAATAATAAGTCTTTTGGTTTCTTAATCAATTCTTGAAACTATTTTATTTTCTTTCAAAATCTATAGATACATCGGTTTTATCTGCTACAACCCAACAGAACAAGAGTTGTGTTCACTTAGTAGATGACTCTTCTTTTGGTGTTTGCTGCATAAGTTGACTTCTTAGAGAGCATTCTTCAATCTGCATAACATAGATAATAACTTTTATAAACAAAGGATGATGAACATATATAAACTGTATAATATGTAAAAGAAAGGGATTGGTACATGTGAAGGATGCGTTTTAAGAAGAGCCACTCCGCAATCTTGTGCCAATGATTTTTCTCTACTAGTCACCCTCGTTAATTCTGACACCAAACTCTCCATCTCCTTTGCCTGCAAAGGGAGTTTACAAAACTTGATTCTTAATACTACGTTTTTATAAACAAATAAATCTTGAAACCCTGAGATTGATACTACTCTACTAAACCTTTGGCATATAGTTTACAACATTTTGTGTAATGCCGTCAACAATCTTAGAAGCAGCCACAAGTGAATCACCTAGCTGTTTAGAATCAACCTGGTTTTTGGCAAGCAAACTCTTAGTTGTATATATATATATATATGCAGATGATACTTCCTAGTTGTTGACATTACTGAACAAAAGATGTGTATAATAATACCATGATATGTCCATCAAGTGGAAGCCGTAATGAAGCATTGGAAAAAGCTTGGATTGTTTGCGACAACGAAGTCGAATACTCTTCTTCAATAGCAGCCCATTGCTCCAAACATGGAGTCTGTTTTTAAAGTTTCCATATGAAAATAAACATATTCTATCATTAGTCTCATATCGAAGTCAAATATTGTGAAAGCTAGCTAAAGGTATATATCTATCTCTAATAAGCTTACTTGAGATTCTGTAATCGCAAGAAGAGCTTTAATTCTCAATAAACGTTGTAGCTCTATTCGTTTCTTTTGCACAGAATCATGTAATTCTGATATCTTCGAACCAAAGGAATAGAGCATGGTCTACATGATAAAACAAAAACACCATTAAAAAGTCTGAAACATGCTCAAAGAAGATATTAGCTAGCTTACTTACACAGTAACTGACCTCAGTTTGAGCTTTTTGAGCATGAGTCTTCATTTCAGCATTGGCGTTGGCAAATCTCCATTGGAGGTAACGATTGTGGAGTAGTTTCAGAGAATGCACATCTTCCAATTGCTCTGAAGCCTTTCTCTGTTTTTTCGAATCCGCTGCAGCCTTTGAATTGGGTGCAACGGGAGGCAATGCTGGCAACCCTATCCGCGAAAACGAACTGCTCTCACGACCGGTACAGCTCGACAACGGTGAGCTCACAGTTCGGTTAAGAGAAGAAGTTACACAACTGTTGAAGACTCTAGGATGAATTGTTCTACAAGAAAGCGTTGGAAACTGATCAGAGCCGTTGGATTTAGATTTATCCTGACCGTTGATGACTCCTTCTCTCTTATCATTAGATATGCCGCTTGATTGGAGAAGCCTCGTCGCAACGGAAGCGGTTAGTAATCTGTGTTGGCTAAGCCGTGACCTAGACGGCGGAGGAAGGATCGGCAGCGTAGGCGTTTCGAGGCGGTGAGAATTCTCCTTGAGCGGTTGTTTCAGTTGGCTTTGTTTCGATGTTTTTCCGGTCAGAGAGAGTGTAAAAGGCGAGTCTAAGCTACGCGCTGCCGTCTCTGATGAGCGGTTCTCGTCTCCGTCCGACATTTTTAACTGACGTCTATGCCTTTGAGCAGAAACAGAGCGTTGGTGTAACTGGTGGTGTTTAGGAGAACTCGAAGTGGTAAAAAAGTGGAGATCGCCGGCTGAGGAGGAAGAAGAGGAAGAAGAAGTAACCGGAGACATGAATCTGGAACTAACTTCTCTAACTCTCGGCCGCCGCGTTGATATTGCCGGTGTTAGTGGCTGATTTTGCTTAGATCCGGTGGTTTTCGCCTCCATAACTTTTTTTCTTTTTATGTTTTTCAAAAAATCGCAAAAGATTCCAGTGGCACGAGGTTGTGTTTCAGATTCGAATTTCGAAATTATGTGAAATGGGCCAATTAATATAAGAAAAAGAATAAAGAAGATACGTTACGGTTTATTTCAGAACAATGAGCTGTTTGGCTTTGGTCTCTTGTCTCTGTAACGGCTGATTAATTACTTTACTGTAATTGTCCATTAATATATGAGAAAATCAAGCTAAGGCCATAAGTTTGGGCCAAACCTAGATAAATGGGCCTACTGTAAATTAGTCCATTTAGGATCCGGTTAAGGCTTGGTTGCTTGGTTAACAAACAACTCCACTGAAAGCAAAATTGAAAATTTCATGTAAGAACGTGAGGGTTCTTTTTGGACATGATCGTCAATCGATAACTGAGAGGAGTAACAAACAAATCTAAAGATTTCAGAAAACAATGACAAAATTATTGATAAAAACCCTTTCACAAGGTTACAATAATATCATTATTAAATCTAAAAAAAAGAAAAAAACATAATTGTTAAAATGGCGAAACAACTATAGAGCTGATACATCAAAAAAAGTGGAGTTCTCTCGTGTTTTGTTGCGGGCAGATCTAATACAAAGACAAATCACGATAACAACGACAATCACAAAGACCAAACCTACGGAAGATGCGATCATCATAGGAAGACCCAACCCCATCTTTAACTCGCTCTTTCTAACTTTTTTCTTGTCTCTCTTCTTATATAACAAGATCCTATTACTTTTGTATATTGACCTCATAAGAGAAGAGTACTGTACATATATACAAATCCTAATTTCCTTATCTCCACAACTTGGCAATCAAAGTTAACACAACTAAAAAAGTTAACTTACTGCGTATAGTGATAGTGAATATATGTGTACAAGTCTTTAATTTCCTTAGCCCTCCACAACTCGACAATGAAAGTTAATATCACTAGTAAACTTAACATATTTTTACCAAAAAAAAAGTCAAAAGCAAAAAAGAAAAGTTAACATAACGATAAGATAGCAAATCAAATCCGGCGGTCCCGCCAACCAAGCCCAACCCATAAAGAAATTTTGATAAGGCCCATTAAGAAGCGAAATGTAATGAGGGGGATTTACATAAATAATACAGTCTAACAGTCTCATTTTGCAAATTCTCAGAAATCTTAAGGGTTTGCCGTACAAAAGTATCGGAGAGAGTAAAGGGGTAACGAAAGAGAAAGACTGGTTTACTTCTTCTTCTTCTTCATCGAGGTCTTTACAACGATCTTTTTTTTTTTTTGTGGGTGGGGGTTAGTGTTTTGTTATTGAGGTGAGAATCGATTTGAAGAGATGGCGAGTGAAAGCCCTGATGTTGTTGTAGCTCCAGTGATGGTGGAGAATGGCGGCGCTGAATCCTCAAATGGAAAAAAGGAGAAATTGGAATCTGAGCTTTCGAAGAAGCTTGAGATTGCAGATGATGGTAAAGAGGAGAACGATGCAGAAGAAGAAGAAGAAGAAGGAAGCAAAGGTAAAAAAATTTGGGTTTTTTTTTTTGTTTTTTTTTGGTTTACTGATTGATCACATGGTTTTGAGTGTTAGATTATAAATGTTCGATATATGTTTGTCAAAGGAACTAGCTTTATAGGATGACTCCATCTGAGTTTGGGTCTTGAAATGTTTGGACGTTTCTTAGATTCGATCCTTTGTTCTGATGGTTGTTTAATACAAACACTTTTGTTATTTTTAAGCTGAGGCTTCAACAAAGAAGAAGAAGAAGAAAAATAAAAGCAAGTAAGAGATTTGTTTTTGTCTATTTTTTTTGTTTCTTCTAACTTGTAAGTTTTTGGTGTTTTCTTTATTGATGGTTTTGATTATGTTGTAGGAAGAAGAAGGAAGTCCCTCAACAGACTGATCCACCTTCAATCCCTGTCGCTCAGCTCTTCCCATCTGGGGAGTTTCCTGAAGGTGAAATCCAACAGTATAAGGATGAGTAAGTTTCAGAGTCCATACCACTTTTGTCTTCTCTACTCTTGAGTTTATTGGATTTTCAGTCTTTCTCATGTCAAGACTCTGCGTTTTTGCTTACCTTTATCACACTGTTTGTTTTAATATATTGGTGCTTCATTTCTGTTTTTAGTAACCTGTGGAGAACAACATCTGAAGAGAAGAGAGAGATGGAGCGTTTTGAAAAGCCAATATATAACTCTGTTCGCCAAGCTGCAGAAGTTCATCGCCAGGTTTAGAGTTTTTTTCACTGAATGACTACAGATTCTGGCATCTTTTTTTGCAGCTGCTTGAAAGATCGTTTTGGCCATCTTTTTCAGGTTCGTAAATATGTCAGAAGCATAGCGAAGCCTGGAATGTTGATGACTGATATATGTGAGACCCTAGAGAATACTGTTCGTAAGTTGATTTCTGAGAATGGTCTTCAAGCTGGTATTGCATTCCCTACTGGATGCTCTCTGAATTGGTTGGTTATGACATGTGCCTTCAACCTTTTTCTTTCTATCAACACTTTTCTGTTCTTCTTTAGTCGAATGACTTTTTAACTTTTCAGGGTTGCTGCTCATTGGACACCAAACTCTGGGGATAAGACTGTACTTCAGTACGATGATGTTATGAAATTGGATTTTGGTACACATATTGATGGTATGACGGCAAATCTTCCTTTCTGTTATTTTTTTTCTTCGTTACCAAATGTCAGACATAAATTTGAATCTCTTCTCTTGCAGGGCGTATTATTGACTGTGCGTTTACAGTTGCGTTCAACCCTATGTTTGATCCTCTCTTAGCTGCCTCTCGCGAAGCTACATATACTGGTATCAAGGTGCTGATTCTTCTTTTTGCTAATATACATTGCCTCATGAATATACAATCTACCAGTTGGATGAAGCAATGTTGTTATGCTTTGTCCTATTCAGCTTGGTTAATTATGTTGTCTTTATCCTTTTGATCTTTTCCTACTATTTCGTCCTTTTCTACAGTGGAGTCCAAATGAATTCTGAAATTCTAAGTTCAGTGTAAAATGACTTCATTTAGGCTTTGATTTGTAAGGGAACCATTTGGTTATTGCTCCTAACCTCCTTGGTGGGTTTTTTTTTTGGCTGGTTCAGGAAGCTGGAATTGATGTCCGTCTCTGTGATATCGGTGCTGCAATTCAGGAGGTCATGGAGTCTTATGAGGTTGAAATCAATGGAAAGGTCTTCCCAGGTATGGTTATCCGATGGCACATCTAATTATCTGCTCTTACGATGACATCTAATTATCCGATGTCACATTTTATGGACCCTTAATGTAATTGTAAACCTTAATATGTTACGTGCTTTTGGCAGTTAAAAGTATCCGAAACTTGAATGGGCATAGCATTGGACCCTATCAGATACATGCTGGGAAATCCGTTCCTATCGTTAAAGGAGGCGAGCAGACAAAGATGGAAGAGGGCGAGTTTTATGCCATCGAAACATTTGGATCAACCGGTAAAAGAGATTTGCACATTCAACCTTCAAAAGAATAGGCCACTGCATCTTTGGGAGTCACTAATGTTTTATCCTCTGTTTCTGTTATATTGCAGGGAAAGGATATGTGAGAGAAGACTTGGAATGTAGCCATTACATGAAGAACTTTGACGTTGGCCACGTCCCCTTGAGGTTGCCTAGAGCAAAACAACTCCTTGCCACCATTAACAAGAATTTCTCGACACTTGCCTTCTGCAGACGCTATCTGGACCGCATTGGTGAAACCAAATACTTAATGGCTCTAAAGAATCTGTGTGACTCTGGCATTGTTCAGGTAAAATCTCTCACACCAGTGTCTAGATGATGATTCATTTTCCCCCAGATCTATCCTGAGTTGGAAAAAAAAACTTCAAAATCTTGTTCATTGTTTGATTTTCAGCCGTATCCACCTCTGTGTGATGTGAAGGGAAGCTACGTTTCACAGTATGAGCACACCATTTTACTGCGACCTACTTGCAAAGAAGTCCTTTCCAAGGGAGACGACTACTGATTCAAACCCTCTGTTTTTTGCTCTATTATATCAAACTGTTGTGGAGATTTGTACAACTGCTTGTTTCTTTTGTCGTCGTTAACACATCTTTGAATCCCTTTTTATAATGTTTCAATGGATTGTTAAAAAACACTTCACATGAATTTGCGCATCAATCAATCTTACTAGTACTGTAGTAGTAAAGATGAGTAATTGATTCGTAAAGCTTCACGCTTTGGAAATTTCTCAAGTCAAATCGTAAGAGTGAGAAACAAACAAAATTGTTAACATGTATAAATTACAGATACAGATATGGTGAAGAAGAGAGAGAGACAACATAAGAGATAGATCCATGGCGGCGACGATAGCTGCATTTTCCGGTGGTCTGAAAATGAAGGCTGGAGTTCTAGCCGTCCAAATCTCATCGGTTCCTCTCCGCCGCGAATTCCCACGTTTCTTCTCCTCTTCATCGAAGACAGTAGCAGCAATCTCCTCATCTCTTCGAGTCTCCGCCGTTTATCACCAGCGTAGTCAAAGCTCTTGGTCTCGACTTGCTACTTTCTGCACGGTAGCTCCCGACGCCGCCGGCACGACGGTTTCATCGGATGAATCGGAGAAGAAGAGCGAATCTTTAAAGGAGGAGGAGAGTGTGAAGGAGACGGCGAATCTGTTGGATATCAAAGTAGGACGAATTGTGAAAGCTTGGCAACACGAGGAAGCGGATTCTCTGTATGTTGAAGAAGTCGACGTCGGTGAAGCTGAGCCCAGAATCATCTGTAGTGGTCTCGTCAAATACGTTCCTCTCGATCTCCTTCAGGTCAGTTTCTTTATTCCAAAGTCCTAATTGTGAGAGAATTATGATCTTGATTTTGTGTGAGGAACTTTCCCAATGAGCTGAATCTGTAGGGTGCATCAGTAGTGGTGCTGGCTAATTTGAAGCCGAGGAATATGAGAGGGGTTAAGTCATGTGGTATGCTTTTAGCTGCATCTGACTCTGCTCATGAGAATGTTGAGCTTCTTGTTCCACCTGAAGGTTCTGTTCCTGGAGATAGAGTGTGGTTTGGTAATGAAGACGATCTTGAGCAGCTTCCTGAACCTGCACCTCCTAATAAGGTATCTCCCTTAGTCTGCAAACCACTTATCATTTCAGTATCAATGTCTGTTACTAGTGATGGGATTTTCAAATTTTTGTGTCTTTTTTGTTGTTGTTGTTGTTGCAGGTTCAAAAGAAGAAGATGTGGGAATCGGTGCAACCCCTTTTGAAGACTGATGCGTCTGGTGTTTCGATGCTTAAGGAGGAGCATTTGATGCGAACATCTTCTGGTCTTGTTACTTCACAATCTTTAAGAAATGCCAACATTTCTTGATTTTATTTTTGAGCTTATATTAAGATGTTGTTTTGACAAAGAAGAGAAAGAACAAGCCGCCAAGGCAATTTTTTTTCATTGCAAATCAAACTGATGTTTTTTTTTTTTTGTTGAATCATCAAAATAAGGTTATTACGAAACACAAATAACTTTAAAAGATACAAAACAAATCCCGAAATAGAACTTTTCCTCTTTGCGGTCGGTTTCCTCGGAGATCAAGCAAAGACAGAGAAGATATCACCATTGATGTAATCGTTGTCCACTAAGCTTACCAAATAGTAGCTGTTCTTCACCTGCACATTGATTAGATCCTTATCATTAGTATCAGCTTAAAAACTAATCTGGTTAAAGAAAAGAATACAAGAAACTGAAGATGATTTTTTACCTCCTCGAGCAACTTTCTAGAAGGATCGTCTTCTGGGTACAAGTTAGCCCAGCTTCTTGACCAAATCTCAAAGGCTTCGTCTTTCCAGACTTTGAAACTGGCTGGATCCACGATTGTTGGTTGAATAACCTCCTTTGCTGGGAACACTCCCCAGGTAACTGCATTCACATCAGACTCACCGGTGTTTGATACCCAATTCTCTGCTTTGTTCACGGCCATGTAGGTGATAGAAGGAAAAGCCTTGGATTTCTCGACAAGTGTGTCTAACTTATCCTTTGAACAGAAGAACTCTAGATAAGCTTTCTGGTAGACGTAACCACCAGGACCACCCCATCCTGCAAAATTTCAATTGCAATTACACACTTGTTATAAGCTAAGAAGAGAAACTCTAGAGGGGTTTAATAGGTTTTCAAGAAAGGATAGATGAATCCTGAGTCAAATATTGAGACCTAATATTGATATGAGTTTCCTTACCAATAGCTGGGGAATCGGATTTGGCTGCATTAACTGATGGTTGGCTATTGATGGTCAGGAAACCGTTGGAGTTGACTTTTCCGAGTTGCTCGTTTATGATCTTTGTCTCTGGCTGGAGTCCATCTAATTCAGACCATGGACTGCTTTTTAAGTTTCCAATGCAAAGCTCTTTGAATTTCTGATTTGTGACAGTTTTTACAAGAAAATTTAATAAGCGAGAATGAGGAAAAAGAGAATGAAACAATTTCTATGACTGTTAGTAAAGGAATGCTACCTCTTGAACATCGTCAATGCTTTTCAATGGGACAACCCATTCTTGCTGAAGCTTCTTGTCACGTGCTTTTGGGCGCATGAACTATTAACACATGCATTAAGTGACTCATTAGCAATGAAAAACGCATATGAAGATGGCAAGCAAACCAAGCATCTACTTACAAGTGATAATAAGTAGGATAAAATAACAATATGCAAATACAATAATCAAGTAAATCAAGAAGAACAACTAAAATAAGCCCTTTAGAATCCAAGTTAGCAAAATCTAAAGTAGAATGTTAGAGAACTAATGAATATGTAGTACCTGGTAATCAGAAAGTGTACTGTATGAAGCACTGCGTGAATCACCCCATCGTCCATGTGGGAAGTCATTCCAGCCCTTTGTTCTAGATATGTAGCTCTTTGGACGGTTTGCCCTGTAAATATTAGGAAGAACGAAATGATATTATTCTCTCCCCAACGTGAAGTTTAAAAACCCGAGACAAAATTCAGAGCAAGAGAAACAAAATGCAAGGTTACCAGAAAATAGGGCGAACATCTTCACTAATACGGAAAACATTTGCAGGGCGTCTCCAAGGTAGAGAACGGGAAATTTTTGACTCATCAATCAGACCAAGGTTCTGCAATTTGAGCACCATTGTTAGGTTTGTGTGTAAGATATTACAACTACAACGAAAAAGAGATTGAAGGAAATGAGAAACAACCATTAATATCCCAATAGCTGATTTGTCAACGTTCAATGTGTACAGATGAAGAGTAGTGATTCCATGAGCCAAAATCTTTTTGCACATTTCTGTGGCAAAGTGAATACCATAAGCTTTAACAGCTTCGTCATTATCCTTAATAGGCTCTAAGGCAGCAGTGAGCTCAGCAGGTATCTATAACAATAGTAGCATAAATAGAATATTAGTCGAAGAATAAACATTGGTAATACGGCATCATCACCAAGGGTCTATATAAGTCAGCTAAATCATATATGATCAATAAGCAACCACATAGATACAAGCGAACTCAAAAAATTAAGCCTTTAAGCACAAAGACAACATTTTTCTACAGAGCAAGCCATATCATGACTAATGTAAGAGATCACAACATACCTTGGTCTTGCAGAAACCAGCCATACGCAAGAACCCCTTGTAGTTGGAAATGGGCATAATTCCAGGAACAATGGGACAGTTGATCCCGATTTGCCGACAGTCATTCACAAATTTGAGGAATATATCAGTATCATAGAAAAGCTGAGTAACAATCAAATCAGCTCCAGCATCAACCTGTTCAGATACGAACCACAACCCATCAGATCAGATCAAACACGAGTAACCAAACTCAACACAAGGCAAGAACACAAATCCGAACCTTTTTCTTCAGGTAAGCAAGATCACTCTGATAAGATTCAGGAGTAGCAAGTCCATCAGCTTCAATAACATCCGGATGAGCCTCTGATTTAAACAAAAACACAAATCCTCAATCAGAGATCAGAAACATTAACAAAACCAGCAAAAAGGGAGAGGCAACAAATTCAGTACCAGGATAACCAGCAACAGTGATCCCAAAGTAATCACCATACTTGCTCCGAATATGATTCACCAGATCCAAAGCACAAGCAAAACCACCTTCAACCTGAACGAACTTATCTTGTCCATGAGGAGGATCACCTCTAAGAGCAAGCACATTCTGAATCCCATTAGATCTAATCGTCTCAAGAGCGTGATCAATCTTCTCAACAGGCATGTTAGTACAAGTGAGATGCATCATAGTCTCGACGCAAATCACATTCTGCATCCTAGAAGCGATCTCGAGAGTGAGATCGGCGGTGGATCCTCCAGCACCCCAAGTGATATCGCAGAAGGTAGGTCCGTAAGAGACCAAACGATCCATACGTTCAAAGAGATTCTCGACACCATCCTCCGTCTTCGGTGGGAAAAACTCGAAGGAGAAGGCTGTTTGGCCTTGATCCGTCACAGATTTGATTTTATCAACCACCTTCATCTTTCTGAGATCCAAATCCCAGATTCGGAATTAGATTAGGTAAGGTGTGGAAGGAAGTGGTGGAGAGGCTATAGTGTTTCGTTTACTCGCACTCTTTTATACTACTAACCTCTTCTCTCATTCTACAAAAGGAAGAGATCCAACAACTTTGGTGGTAAGTGCCGTGCCGGTAACCGGTAAAATTTTAGATAATATCAATTTTTATTTTTGAAAATTGTTATTCAATATTTTTCAAAAGTATAGTATTTTATTTAAGTATGACACTTATGGTATTCTATTACAAAAATGTTGAAACATAGTATTTTCTTTTCCAATTATTGAACTTTTTCTCAAATTAAAAAGTTCTAAAAGTTTGAAATTTCCCAACATGTTTTCATAATTTTCTTATTTTTCCAACTACAATATGTATTTATTTTTCTTAAATAAAAATAATAAATTAGGTAGGTGAGCGGGCCTCACATCACCTACCACCGGCAAAGCCAATCCACTGTCGGTCATCGGACCGTGGCTATCAACAACCGGAACAACGGACACTAGCTAGCCCAGGAGGATCACGTGCTTAATCATCTGTCAATCATAGACAGAACAAACCGGTAATTGGTTATATAGTTCTCAATTATTAAACCGGGTATTAGTTATTCTTTTGTCACAAAAATAACCAAAACCCGGTTTAAAAGTCCAAAAGACATTTCTTTTTCTTTGGTCTAAAAGATTCCACATATGGTACTACTGAACTACTGATTCGAGTTGGATACATACATACACACTGACAACAACAAAGTCAAAATCTATTTGCCAACCGACAGAGTTTGGTTGGTTACAATAGCAGATACACTCGGGTTCAAAACTATTTCTTCACAATTCAAGTGTAATCCAAAAATGTTGGGAATGAAATCAGACTTAATTGGAGCAATATCAAACATTTACGATGTTCCAAACTTCTCTGGACATGTCGATAGTCTCGGTAACACCATCCTCATACATTACCTGGAGCAAATATATATTTTGACTCTTAGATTTCGTAAAACGAGATAGAAGGTGATGAACAATAGAGTTGGGATTTAAGTCAAGTGGATACCAAGTGTTTTCTTGAAAACTCATCGTATTGTGTAATGATGCCAAAACACCTGAAAATGTTGACTATTATTGTCAAAAACTAGTACAACTCAACAAGCAAAAGTAAATGCTTCTGAGCCTTTATGTTTATATTGCAATATGAATGCGCTTTCTGAGCCTTGCTTATTGTGCTTATACCTCTGCTTCGTGGGACGTTCTAAACTGATCACCACACCTATGCAGTTACGGGAACATATTTGTCTTGGGCTACTGTTGATCCAAGATTTTCCTGACGCATCCAAATTTTTGTCTCATACCTCCGAATCGATCGAGAAGCTTGTCGTAAATAGAGCCATATAATTAATACTAACCGGCAACGCGTCTACTTCTCTTTTTCACCTAACCAGATGTATATTATATCGTAAGTTACTGTTTAACATACCACATAACAGGATGAATATATTCGAAATTGTTACAAAACCATGATCATGAGACGACTATTCAACAGGAGCATCTACTTATCTAAGCTTCTCTTCCAGATAGACTTCAGTTTCAGTTTTACCTTTTTACTTGCCACTGGTTTCACATCTTCTTCCAAAGTTGTCTTCTTAGCTTTAATAGGTTTTGCACCTAGTTTTTTTCTGCAATCCACTGAACCGCAGTAGCAATCTTGATCTGCACCAAACTGCACAAACCTGCTATATTTCTTAGTATCACAACTTAAATATTTTACTTTATAAAAGACAATAGTAAGTAGTATCCAAGAATATTGCACAAGCTAAGGTATTGTTGGTGGATGCAAGAAAATATATGTTCTTACTGGTAATCGTAGGTCAACTCCTCGCCTTTGTTAATGAAACGGTTAGCAAATATGCCGATTCTTGTCTCTCCATCAATTATCCTATTGGAAAACAAAGAAAGACCATTGTACAAATAACTCTTTCCCCAACTGTACTGAACAGAAGAAGATGATGAGAGCAATATTGATAACAAACCATTTCTGCATCTCTGCATTAGGATTGCAGCTGTGATTGATATATCTTGATTTATTCCCCTTATGAGTAGCATCAATCACCATGTTATAGCTTATCTGACACAAGTAAAAATTTGTCTCGACCAGCTTCAACTTCCAAAGCCTTTCTTGACAAATCTTTTCGTCGATAACTATTAGTGAGCAATAGATTTAAGAAGATAAGTCAATGGCACAGTAAGCAGAGTATATATATACAAGTAAACATGAGCAACAATGATATAACATCACCTTCCCCAACATATTCGATGATAAAATCTCCTTTTTCGATATCTTCATCTGCTGCAATACCATTTCCACATTTCTCTGTCTACACGAAACAACTTATTCAACCAATAGCCCTAAAACGCAATTTTTTTTTTTTTGTATGAGCCACTTTGCAATATACAAACCTGAACCAACTTCATCTTCTTAATATGTCTTTGTTGGAACGGCTTGTTGGTGCACTCACCTTTGCATGTGCAACTAGATGAACAGTTTGATAGTAGAGTCCTATACATCAAGGAAAAGTACAAGAAAAGTCAAAATCAATGCAGACAAGAATCTTTAAATCAGATGAGTATTTGTGATCATAGTGACTAAAAATAAAGTCAGATTTTGGAAAACATACACACAACTGCAATCACTTCCACAGATTTTTGAAGAACCAGGATCCAAGGAGCAAGAACAGAATATGCCATGATCTTTAACTATCGTTTTTAATTTCTCATTCAAGTATATATCTTTAAAACAAGATTCACTCATGTGAAAACAAAAGAAACAAGAATGTATCTAATGAATTGTGAAAGAGTAAGTAAGAAAAAAAAAAAAAAAA
>NC_025689.1:32656547-32669998 GCF_000633955.1 Camelina sativa | reverse complement strand
AAGAAAAAAAAAAAAAAAAAAAAAGACTTTGAATCTGCAACAATGAAAAAGGATACTGCGCTTGATGAAGACAGGCTTGTCGTCGTCCTTACTCAACCGATCCGGAGATTCCAATTTCTCCAATTCCACGACCTGTTTTTTTAACTTTCCGAGAGATCTCCTGTCTTCAACCCGATCGGAACCCTGATAAGAAACCAGAGAAACCTAAGAACATATACTAAAACATAAAAGCCGTAAAGATGATTGAAAAGAACTCATGAAGACTCTGATCGAATGTACCTTCTTGGCGGAAGACATGGTAATAGAACGGAATGATTCGAGTTTTGCTTCAGAAACTTCTTAGAAGTCCCAAATCAGTTAAAGAAGATGATGATGATGAATCAGTGGCAGAGGAGAGATAGTAAAAAGAAGGAAGACGTAACGGAGAAAGAGCGGCAGTTGCAGTTTTCCTTTTTTGAGGATTTTGAAATCTCTTCGCAGAAAGGCAATAAATCATGCTTAAAAGGGTATAACAGTAATTGCGATTTATTTCCTTTAAACGGTTTTTATACATAAATGGGCTTTTGATTATTGAACTGGCCCAATCCAATCAAACCCATTAGTTGGCTTTACGTCAATGGTAATGCACTATTTAATTAAATTTTTATCATCATAAATAAATGTAATCATCCCCATATTCGAAGAGGAGAGAGAGAGCACGAAACTTTTTAAGGTAACACGAAATCGTTCTTCTGCAATTCAAACTTCGTCTCCGTAATTCGCACTCTAGTTCTCGTCTTCGTCTCCGGAGGTCTCGTCTCCGTCGTATCTAGTCAAGCGTGAACGATTTCGATTTGGTTTTCTCAGGTGATCTATCTTTTTATACTCTGCTTTAAATTCGAATAAAATTTGTGAAAATTTTAGTTCTCCGGATCGGATTATGAAGCGTTTGTTTAGTGGTTAATCGAGCTTATACTTTTGTTCCTTTTGATCTTTATGCTTCTTCTTTTTTTGTGTATGCGAGAATTGAGTTGTCAAATTTATAGTTGACTGATTGATCAATTGTGATTACTGTAGATCCGCCAGGGGAAAATTGCGTCAGCGGTCTCGAATTTATATGAATTTTTGTGTGTAGATTTGTTCAATTTTGGGATTTTGCTTATCGGATTCGAGCACCTTTGACGCCTTTATCTTTAATTGTTTGTGTTCATTAGATTCTCTTTGATTCCTAATTTCGAATTAAGAAAGATTTGGGGCATATTGAAATGGGGTGTAATAGTGAGTCAGAACAAACTTAGGGATCAAAGTTCTGGGCTGATATAAACCTGTTGAATTATGGGATAATACAAGATTATCCTTGAGGGTATTGTTGTGCTTTAGCTTACTTTGTGAACGTAATTGTTAGAGCTAAGTCTGATCTATTTTGTTATCTCTTATTGCAGACGAAGGTAGATTCTCTGGTGGGATTTGAGAGAGAGACATGTTGCATGTGGTGGTTAATGTCTAGGTAATGAAGGCTATATGTGATAGATTTGTTCCTTCGAATTGTTCTTCATCAAGCACAGGTGAAAAGCGTGATAAATCCGGGACATCTCTAGTTTCAGATTCGGCATTTAGTGATAACAATTCAGACTTGACGTTATGCCCGGATGTGGGTGCATCTTCCTCCCCCGTTTCTCAACCGTCTAAGGAAGCTTCAACAACTTCCGAGAATAAGCCAGATTGTACCACACATAACAGTTGGACAGTAATTTTAAAAACAGCTTCTATGGCTAGTGGAGCAATTAGGAGATTTCAAGAGCGTGTATTAGGGCCGAGTAGGACCGGTATTTCCAGCAGTACAAGTGAGATATGGCTCCTGGGTGTCTGTTATAAAATCTCAGACGGTGAATCCTCAGAAGAAGCAGATTCTGGTCATGTCTTGACTGCATTCGGACAAGATTTTTCATCCTTAATACTAATGACATATCGTAGAGGTTTGTATATTCACTTCAAACTCAAGCAAGCTAAAAGTTTTCACCAATTACTCACTAAGTTAGTTTACAGGTTTTGAGCCTATTGGCGACACAGCTTATACTAGTGATGTTAACTGGGGTTGCATGCTTCGAAGCAGCCAGATGCTCTTTGCACAGGTCTGCTTATTACTGTTGTAGCTTGAGACTTCAAAACTTTACACGTTATGTTCTAAATTTCCAGATCTTTAACAGGCATTGCTATTCCAAAGGCTGGGAAGGTCTTGGAGGAAAAAGGAATCTGAGGTTAGTTAATTGTGATATCCAGTCTATGCCTTAACTACTGATTATACAATATAAGGAGCATAAATCTGGTTTCTCATGAGTCCAGTTTAAGTTAGATTGTTTTGGTTTTAAAATGCAGCCCCCTGAAGAGGAATACTTAGGGATATTAGAACTTTTTGGTGATTCTGAGGCTTCAGCATTCTCGATTCACAATCTTATACAAGCTGGAGAATCTTATGGCCTGGCTGCTGGGTCATGGGTAGGACCATATGCTGTTTGTCGATCATGGGAATCATTAGTTCGGAAGAAAAGTGAAGAAACTGATGTTAAAAACAAGTCGTTTTCCATGGCTGTTCATATCATTTCTGGCAGTGAAGATGGAGAGAGAGGTGGAGCTCCAATTCTCTGTATTGAAGATGTCACCAAAACTTGTGTGGAATTTTCAGAAGGAGAAACTGAGTGGACGCCAGTTCTTCTCGTGGTGCCACTGGTTCTTGGGCTTGACAAAGTGAACCCCAGGTTTGTGATTTTATCAAACTGATTGCTATGCGATATGTACTATAGATATCACGAATTCAACTTTTCGTCTTCTTCAGAAGATGTTCGATCAGTCTTAAGGAAAAATTGATGGCTTGTAATTACATGCACACATTAATCTACATATGCACTATGGAGAGGATATGATGACAGCAGAGTTTGAGTGACTTGCTATCAAATTTGGCTTAATCTGTTCTGAAAAGACTATTATTTTGTTGTTAGGTACCTTCCATCTTTGATAGCCACTTTCACTTTCCCTCAAAGCCTCGGCATTTTGGGCGGCAAACCAGGTGCATCAACTTACATAGTTGGAGTTCAAGAAGACAAAGGCTTCTACCTTGATCCGCACGATGTTCAACAGGTTTTCTTCAACACTCCTTATTAATCCTTAAATAAAAACAAACAAGAATTAGTGTAGTGTTTTGGATCTGGCACGTTTTGATTTGAAGTTTCAGACATTTAAGGTGGTCCATATTTTCCTTATATTGTCCCCACCACATTCATTCATTAATCGACTAATTAGTTTGGGGACTGATATTACTCAGTCCATGTGCTTCATATGACATTTCAGTGTCACTGATTGAGCCTTATCGGTAATGGTTGATAGGTAGTGACAGTCAACAAGGAAAATAGAGATGTTGACACATCGTCTTACCATTGCAAGTGAGTTTGATTGATTATTTTGCCTTATTCAGTGTTCTGTCTCCCTACATGATTCCTACTAAATCTGGTAATGTGGTACAGTACACCCCGTTATGTTCCGCTGGAGTCACTTGACCCATCACTAGCTCTCGGATTCTATTGCCCTGACAAAGGTATTTACTAGTTTCTAAGGATGAGCACAATTCTGTTTACGCTTGGCTTTGGTTTTGGTTTGTTATTCAGTCTTTATAGAAATTGAATCCAATCAGTCTATAAAACAAATTCGGTTAAGCCATTTCCAGTTTGATTTGGTTACTTTGTTGCTTTACACTTATCTCTTCCAACTTATGTAACAGCTGATTTTGATGATTTCTGTATCCGAGCAACAAAGCTAGCTGGAGAATCCAATGGCGCTCCTCTCTTCACTGTTACTCAATCCCACAGAAGGAATGACTGCGGAATTGCAGATAGCAGCAGCATAGTGACATCTACAGAGTTCTCTGGTGAGGAGGAACATGAAGATGACTGGCAATTACTTTGAACACTTTTTTTACTTAGCCATTCTTTTCATTGTGTGACTTTGTTCAATTATCGAAAATACCATTCTTTTTACATCGATACTAAAAGATTTGATGTTTGTATAAAATAATGAAAAACCCAAACCCCTTTTGTTTTCTGTATTTAAACTATTAACGTTGACTTAAAGTCAATCTAATTAGACATAGATTGAAGAATAAGAAAAAGGAAGACTCGAAAAACCAGAGGGAGTGTTGACGTTGATCCACTTCCCGCCATTCTTCTCCGCCGTCGTCGCCTTCACCATCATCGTCCCACTTTCTTCACCGCCACCGCCAATCATCGCCACCGCTTGGCCACTCAAGCTTCCAGCGAAAACAGACGTCATCGTCGTCACCGGGAGCCTAATCGTCTCCATAACAACCTTCCACTTCATCGAATCATCCTCGATTTCCCAACGAGGCTGACTCTGTCTCTCGCTGTCAATAAAACACCATAACCTACAACCTCTAAATTCCCCGGCGGATTCAGCGGTGGCGGTGCGACCTCTCGGGCTTAAATCAGGAAACGGCCAGACATTTTCGATTACAGACCAGGAATTCGAAACCGGATCGTAAATCTCGCCGTCGGATCGGAATTGGCCTTGCGTCTCCGTTCCGTAACCGCTCAAAACGCAAAATCCAAGATCCGTAGCCAACATCGAGAACCCGTGGCACTCGTCTCTTCCTTCGGTCATCGGAGGAAGCGTCGTCCACTCGTCTTTCTCAACATCGTACACTTCAGCCGATCGGAGAGCGTTCTTCTGATCGTCATGACCACCGGCGACGTAAACCTTCCTCGAACCAACAACGGAAGCGCAAGCGAAGAACGATCTCGCCGCCGACATCGGTTTCCCTCTTCTCCACCTCCTTCCGCTTCCTTCCCCGGCGAAGAAATCCAAAACGAAGACATCTCTCACAGGCTGCAACGTCTCCGGATCCCAACCGCCGATCAATAAAACTTTCCCAGCGTCCTGAACCGCAACGCACTCGCAGAACAGAGGAATCCTTTCAGGAATCGCGACGCGGTGCCACGTGTCAAGCGTAGCGTTATAAACGCTTAAACCGTAAAGTGGCGTCCCAGTCACACGCGGTTGCTGCTGAATCATCATCATCTGAGACTGAGACTCGCTTCCTTCTTCTTTCTCACTCCTCATCTCACCACCACCGTCATCATCAATCGGAGTCAGAGGTTGAACAAGACAGAGAAGAGACTCAGCTTTCCCGAAACTGATCCGTTCCTTGTTGAAAGAAGGACGGGAGATAACACATTTCCAAGAACGGCAAACGTGTTTCATGGAAGAATGAAACTGAAAAGGAACCCTAACCAAACACTCCATAGCTAATTCCTCAGGTAATCCTGGGATTAAATCTCCTTTAATCCAACCTGATTTCTTCTTTGACACTACCATTACTCACTAATTAAGTAACAAACCTTATAGCTTAAGAAAAAAAGGAAGCTTCTTGAAACAGCAAGATTCTATGATTTTGATATAATCGGAAACTGTAAAAGACACTCAAGAAGATGTGATTGGGGTAAAAGCTAAGTGTTGGGCAGAGGCTTTTTATAGCAATTGGGAGATATAGGACACTGAACAAAGACGGTCCCTAGATGATAATTATCATCTTTCTTTTTTTTTTTCCATGAAATTAAATTGTTATCATCAATTATTTATTTTTTCTTGATATTTTCAAGAAAACAAACAACAAAAAAATACAACACTAAATTTAAAACACTAGACAGATCAACAAAATAGTTTTAAAAACTGTTCAGTGAATATGCATCACGCAATAAAATAAGTTAATCCAAAAAAAAAGATAAATGTAAAAGCATTTAATAAGTTGACGAATATTGGCAATTTTATGTGTTTGTTATTATGTGAAATTACAAATCATTCAATAATAATTCATTTCTTCCAAAATAAATGAGTAAAGGAGGAGGAGGACCACGCAATTTTCATCTAGAAATTATTTTTTTTTCGTTTTGTTTTTGGAGATATATGTGAAGAAAAAATGCCGTGAGGGATTTGATACACTCAAAAAAATCGTACGAGAAGTATCAAATAATGTTATTATTATTTAGATTTAGATAAAAATAATTGGGGTTCTAGAAGAAAGAAGTCCATGTGGATACGATGACTTATCTTCTTTCTTATCCGCAAGATCGACAATACGGTGACACATGGACCATAGCACCGTCGTCGTCCTCTTCCTAGAATAAATATCATCTAACCATCTTCAATAATGTATGTATCCAAAAAAATTAAAATATCAGTTACCCTTCAACGATTTAACGATTTTTTTTGTGAATGTTTGACAGTTACGTAATTCTCATTTGTAAGAGCTTTAGATATCCTCGAGGTTTAAACTTTACCACTTCAATTAAGTTTAACTAGTTTAGTTCTAATTATACCATAAACGTATCTAACAAGTAACAACGATAAAGATTCGTCGAGTACTACTGTTCATTCAATAATATATTTTTGTTTCTGAGCTAGAAATAATTTGATGGCAAGAAGCCAAGAACCAACTAAATTGCTTTATTATTAATTGTTTTTTTTTTAAAAAAAATACCCCGAAAAAATCGATGGCGGAATGAAGTGACAATGAATAGTATTATCCAAAAATGCAATCAATGAGCTAGGAACATTTATAGGAATCGTGAGGGTGTGTGAGTGACACTAAATGGTGTCTATATATGCTCCATTTCTGCAAATCACACTATAACTCCTACCCATCTGCCGACCCTTTTTTTTTTCCTTTATTTCTCTCGTGTCAAAAATTGCATCAAGATACGTCTCTTACTATTATTACAAACGTGTTTTCTTAACAAACGTATATAATTGGAACGGTTTCTTTAATGCTGGCCTGTTTTAAACACGTTCATGAAGTTTTCTAGTAGTATAATTTTGTATCTGAACCGGCGACCTCTAGACTTTGCCAGAAAGTTTTTACCAATTGAGCTACCGATCCTCGGTGAAAATTGGTTTTTAATCAAATGATGAGCATTCAAAGTAATAAACCTTCGCTTCTTGTTTTCAGATCAAGCTTTCACTTCTAAATCGTATTAACAGTTTCGATTTTAACAAACATTTTACTAGGACGGTATTAATAGTAATGGTCTATATATAATCAATGGCTCTATAATAGTATGAAATTATGAAGTAACTTTGAAATGAACATAACCCAAAATATAAAGAATACTAGAACTGAAATATTAAAACTAGCTCGTTAGAGAATCTTGATTCATTTCTCCAAGACAAATTTTGATGAAAGGAAGGATTGAAAACGCCTCACAAAATGTTGTTTTAGCGTTGTTCGTTGATAAATTCTATTTATAATTCGTCGTCAAAAAACGATTATAGCATGACAATGACAAGAGATTATTGACATTGTAATTATTCGGGAAAATATTTATAATTGTAGAAAAAAAAAAAAAAAAATTGATCTGTATGCATAAAATAAAGAAAAATACGAGAAATGAGCTGTGTGCCTTCTAGAAGACCCATTGGTATATCTTTTCGTATTCTTCGCCTTTAAGGCTGGAAAACAAACGAGTGCGTACTGCGTAGTTGCGTACTACTCCCTACGCTTGAAATCTCTCATGCCTTTTTGGCTTTTTCCAATTTAAACAATTTTTAGCATTACTTGCACAAAATTTAGTTAAATTGGGGATCATTTTTATTTTTGCTAAAAGGTAAACAGCATATAAATGAATGTAAGTCCAAACAATTAGTTAGTTCCTGGTCAAAAGCTTTAAAAGCCAGACTTCAAATATTGATGGAAATGTTCATTGTATTTGAATAGGTAGCGTGGTGTTCGTTGTATCTGTATGGCATATTCCTATTACTCTTCATACTCTCGTTTTGTTACTTCTTTTGAATTGTAAAGGGTTTCTAAATATAACACAAGTGCTGAAAAGGGCACTAGACCATTATTAATCAAATCACTACCTGATCAACTAATTACGTCGAGAATTTAAAAGAGTTTTTTTTAATCGAAGCTAGGCAAACACACATCCACACACACACACAAATAATAACAATAAAAGAAAGAAGTTATTAAAAATAAAAATAAAAGCCGAAAGGTTAAATCAGAAAAGAGGATATAAAACATTGGCAAATGAATCGAATAAAACTTGTTTATAAAGAGCTTTGTACCGAACACAAAACAAAAAAGACGTAAGAGTTTGTTTGTAGTTTATGTCAACGAAGATTACATGCATGAGCAAAAGAGGAAATAAATTAACGTTCGCAAATGCAAAAATATGAAATAGAAGAGCACCAGATTCTAATCAATGACGTGGTTCGGCTTACCTAGCTAGATGGTTATCCATCTCGAGAATTCGTCTAGTATCATTCCCCTACGTGCAACCAGTATTTAGAGGTTTGGGCAAAATCTTATATATAGATATGACGTTCTACGGTAATAATATAGTCTAACTTAAACAAAAAAAAAAAGGCCAAAATATATACAGCCAAACAAAGAAAAGAATGATATATGCTAAATATATTGGAGATAGAACCTTGTAAAATAACTTTTAAGAAGACGATTGTTGAGTAATGTAGCCTATAAAATTATGATATAAATTGTGGCTTAGGGCACTTGCCTATTTGATATTTCTGACACCAAATATAATATCAGAAGTATTAAAAATCGTCAAGATTCGTGCTTACACTATAGATGACAACA
Source organism: Camelina sativa (assembly GCF_000633955.1). Classification (NCBI taxonomy): domain Eukaryota; kingdom Viridiplantae; phylum Streptophyta; class Magnoliopsida; order Brassicales; family Brassicaceae; genus Camelina; species Camelina sativa. Next base: position 32,661,357 of record NC_025689.1, on the reverse strand, counting down.
ACATTTTCTTTTTTTCAAATTTTCTCTAAACTGTTCCAAACTAGTATGATTGGATTAGCCTAGTCTCTTTTTTAATAAGATAAGCATGTGTTAGCGGAAAAGACAATTTCCTTTATTTAACCTGAAGGGAATTTACTCCAAGGGCCATAAATATATTTAGCCACCCAGTCTCGAGTAAAAAACTGGATTTTTTTTGCTTGTCTTTGACACTTTGAAAGTATGAAACGATTAAGTTTATGTATTTATCATAGTAAACAACAAGAGTCGTTGTAGTATAGTGGTAAGTATTCCCGCCTGTCACGCGGGTGACCCGGGTTCGATCCCCGGCAACGGCGTTAGTTTTTTTTAATTTCAAATAAACTAAAAGATATTCTTGTAAAAAAATACTAATGGCTTCGCCCGGGTTCGAACCGGAGACCTTCAGTGTGTTAGACTGACGTGATAACCAACTACACCACGAAACCTTTTTGTTCTTTACAATCATGAGAAATATTAATCAACCAAAACGTTTACATCCACTGATCCACATATCAATCAACTAGAGTACCATCTCCACCTCAAGCTGGTACGAAAGCTGAATCGTTTTCTGAACCATTATTTTATTTTTTAATGAAATAATATCAACCCATAGAAAAGAAAATTATTAAGGGAGACGAGGTTAACCGACAAGCTATAGTTGGTAAAACACAGCTTCATTCTAATATCTCCAAGAGGACCCCAAAAAGAGAAATGTAAGCAGCTGAAAAAGACTTGAGATTTAAAGAGCATTTATAAGTCTTTTTAACCGAGGAATCCAACATTAAAAAGGAGACACAAGGTCGTTAGTTGCTAAAACATGAAGGATAGGTATTGATTCTGTTTTCAAACCGACAAAAAAAAAAAACCAAAACAACAAACCCAAAAGCAAGAGTCAGGAAAATAGAAAAACAAGCATAAGAAAAAAAACTAGAGAGAGATTCCTCATTCCTCAGCAGCGCTTGCTGCACTCAGATCGACACTTAGGTCCAGTTGCTGCAACATACGAAAACACACAGAATTGACGTCAAAGATGTAAAAGAAACCCGAGATTTTTATTTTCCCATTGCATCAACATATATATTCATTGAGAATTTCAGAACAGTTACCTTTCCGGTGATTAGGGTATACATGTTCAACACATCCGCCACAGTTGTCTCAAAGTGTGTTGTAGCATCATAGCTCTGTGAGAACAAGGAAAGGGTTAAATACTTAAACCATCCAAGTTAAAGTAGGCGCAACCATAGATGGGTCTCGCTCACCGTTGAAATAAAGCAGTTGTCCAAAGCAGGCTCATTGACAGGCTCGTATCTATCATACATGTCGAAGAATATCTCATCAACAGGACCCAACAGATCGGTACCAGGCTTTAGTTCGGTCTGAGGGTTATCAGTCTCTGCATCTGTAGACACAAATGCGATGAACTTTCCCTTGGGAGCAACGTTGTGGGAGTACGAACAACAGAAGACATACCTGTCAGTGTGTAGAGGTTCAAAACGTCAGACCCAACAAAATAGCAAGAGAATGATTACAAATGGCGAAACAAAGATCACTGTATTTTCACATATGGCAATTTATTCTGTGTGTGCGTGCACAATTTTAGCTGTGGTTCCAAATAAACGAACTTTATATATCCAGCTACATTTATGAAGGAAAATCTTATAGCACGCATAAAAACATATCTCAAAATGATATTCAGATAAAGCTTCAGATAAATGCATATGCACCAGGCCTTTCACTTCCTTTCAGTCAGTGGCTTATCGAGTTAAAGGCAAAAGAACTTACATATCCGATTTGCGGGCCAACTGTTTCTGAGGTATGATGACCTGGACTGAGTGAGAATCGTTGGTGTTTGGAATCGGGTGGCTCATAATTGCAATGGCCCGAGCAACCCTGCCAATCTTCCTAACCTGTTTAAATGTGATTAATCATCATATTAGGAGACAGTCCAAACGAATATGATATCCAAAAAAATGAACATATTTTCAAGAAGTTCTGACCAAGACCACAGTCTAGTTAGCACGAAGAGAAGAACTAAATGAGTAAATGAATATAAAAACCATGGAAAATCAACCAGCATAATGAACAGACCATAGGTCCAGCAAGGAAAGTCAAACAGGTATGTAATTTATAAACGGTCCTGCTATACTGGATCAGTATGGACACATTTAGATCATAATCGAAAATTTAAACATGCTAAAAACTGCAATATTACCTTGTTTGGCAGGTAGGAAGGGTCACACACAACCTTTTTGCATTTAGCAGTCTCTCCCTCAGATGTTACACCAGTAACCTTGCCTTCATCGTCAAACTCTACCTGGCATAAGATTAACATTGCTGTAAATGAGTACAGCGTCCCTCCAATACAATCTCTCACCCCATTCCCCTCTTGCATAATGTGCACCACAAGAAAACAAAAAACAGAGCTGTCATGATGAGTACTACCTTGCACTCAGGTTTGTTCAACATATATGTTCCACCATAGACAGCACTAAGTCGTGCAAATGCCTGAACAAAGAGAAGAGATAGGAGAGAAGTCACAGAAGGATTAAGAAATAATCGTCTAAAACTTAAAAAATTCAAGCAACGAATGCAAAGATCGAAATGACAGAAAAACCTGGGGTAGTTCTCCCAACCCATACAGAGGATAGATATATGGAGAGGTTCCTTGAAAACGTGCAAGAGATTCCGCATAGAGCTAACATGCCATTTAAACAAAGAATGTCAACTTAACTGCTTCAGAACAAAATGTAGAGATTTTAAGACAGGAGAGACAATTTTGATAAAAGTTCACCTTCATTCTCATCACAGTATCGAAGGCGGGTTGATGAAGATGTTGGTCATTCGTGTGAAGTGCCACTGCGTGACCAATAAAGTCAATAGTGTTGTCATCAAGGCCAAATTTCCTGCCAAAGAGTCACATAAATGGTCAGCCACGCATAATCTTAATAAAATGTCAGTAACACCATAAACGCTAGAAGGAATTAGAACATCGGCTTACGCAATCAGTTCCTTTGTTGTAACTCTGGTCAAATCCATTCCATTGTGCGTTTTTGGGTCCTTCTCATCGTACTCCTGAACAAAACTGAAAAACTTGCCAGCTCGACGTTTCTCAAATATACCCATGAGAGGAGATTTCAGGGCCTCCATAGGAGTAGCTGGCACCTTTTGAACCTGTAGACAAAATTTCATCAACAGTTAAAAAGATTATCATAGTATATAATGATTTTGTAAAATACAGCAACCGATACATCAATGACAAGCTTGTACCTTGCCTTTAACGAAAACGTAGCTACCATCAACAGCTTTAAAGGAGAGATACTTTGTAACATCAGTATGAATAAGAGTACGAACAAGCTTGCCATTTCCCATCATAAACTGGATTCCATTAAGAGACAAGAGTTAGAAAGTGTCATTGATAAAATTAGCATAAAAAAAATCGAATGGTAAGCTATATATAAAACCTTAGGCATCATGTCAACATTGTAATCCCTGCTAGCACCTAAGTGCTCAGGAGCCTTCTCTTCTCCCCTAAACTTCTTCCAAAGCTGATTGAGATTAAGCGATGTTGATTCTCCACCATAGTAGTCATTCCTGTCCATGTGAAGCACCTACTCCAGATAATCCAAAAGGAAACAACAAGAGGTCAATTCAAACATGAAACATCAGATCGCATGATCAACAAAAGTCACCTATTTCTCAAATCATTATTACAGAGCAAACATTTTCACCAATCATCTCATCAATCAAAACTCATTACAATCTAATCCATACAAAAATTGAAAAATCGAGCTCAGATTATAGAATCGGAGATCTAATATCGGGCGAGATCCGTTCATCGTGGATCAAGTAACATAGAAGATTTGATTTCGGATCAATACAATAATCCAAAAAAAAACAATCATGAATTGAATTCAGATAAGGGGATTTAAAAAAAGAAAAGGAGAAAACGAATCGAGAGGAAAGAGGATCGAGAGACCTTGACACCATCGACGGAAAGGAGACCGCTGAGGATACACTCCTTAAGACCGGTGCCGAGAACGATAACCTCGTACTCTTCGTCCATGGCTGGCTGATTCTGAAAAGGTTCGTAGAGGCAGAAGAGAGAAAGAAGAGATCGGTGAATACAGATGAGTTGTGAGATCGTTCGTTCTAGAGTGACCAAGTTTGTCTATTAGAAGAAGAAAGAAAAAAAAAAGATGCCTTGTTTGTGGAATGGGTAATTAAGGTTTCGATGGCATAACCGTAATTTCAAATAGCCAGATGTCCTCTAATCATATTTTTAAATTAATTATAATAATTTCCCCCGGATCTACTGGTTTTAACACTTTAACTAAAACTAAAAGCCAATTTGTCCCCAAAAAAAAACACTAATAAACTAAGACAATTGATTTTGTAATTTTAATTCAATTGTAGAAAATTTCTTACACTTACATTATTTTCATATTTTTAATTAGCGAAATACCTTCAAATCTTCAATTAAATTTTTTTGGTCGACGCCTTAATTATTGTTTTACTAAGCCTAAAAGTGATATTTGTAATGGAAGTTGCCAAATACTTGTTATATAAACCAAAATTCTTCTAAGATATATCCAGGAAGTTATGAAAATTTTTAGAATTTGATCCAAAGAATAATGTAAAATAATGCCAAAGGGTAAAAATATTGGCATTTTTATAAAAGTGATGAGATGTAGCTACTAGCGAGTTCTATTATATTTGCAAAATTCTGAACTCCTTAACTTGTTTATCAGGTTTGTCCGTAAGCAACTCACTTAAGTTACAAGTTCTTTTCGTA
>NC_025689.1:32628888-32655266 GCF_000633955.1 Camelina sativa | reverse complement strand
CAAGTAACATAGAAGATTTGATTTCGGATCAATACAATAATCCAAAAAAAAACAATCATGAATTGAATTCAGATAAGGGGATTTAAAAAAAGAAAAGGAGAAAACGAATCGAGAGGAAAGAGGATCGAGAGACCTTGACACCATCGACGGAAAGGAGACCGCTGAGGATACACTCCTTAAGACCGGTGCCGAGAACGATAACCTCGTACTCTTCGTCCATGGCTGGCTGATTCTGAAAAGGTTCGTAGAGGCAGAAGAGAGAAAGAAGAGATCGGTGAATACAGATGAGTTGTGAGATCGTTCGTTCTAGAGTGACCAAGTTTGTCTATTAGAAGAAGAAAGAAAAAAAAAAGATGCCTTGTTTGTGGAATGGGTAATTAAGGTTTCGATGGCATAACCGTAATTTCAAATAGCCAGATGTCCTCTAATCATATTTTTAAATTAATTATAATAATTTCCCCCGGATCTACTGGTTTTAACACTTTAACTAAAACTAAAAGCCAATTTGTCCCCAAAAAAAAACACTAATAAACTAAGACAATTGATTTTGTAATTTTAATTCAATTGTAGAAAATTTCTTACACTTACATTATTTTCATATTTTTAATTAGCGAAATACCTTCAAATCTTCAATTAAATTTTTTTGGTCGACGCCTTAATTATTGTTTTACTAAGCCTAAAAGTGATATTTGTAATGGAAGTTGCCAAATACTTGTTATATAAACCAAAATTCTTCTAAGATATATCCAGGAAGTTATGAAAATTTTTAGAATTTGATCCAAAGAATAATGTAAAATAATGCCAAAGGGTAAAAATATTGGCATTTTTATAAAAGTGATGAGATGTAGCTACTAGCGAGTTCTATTATATTTGCAAAATTCTGAACTCCTTAACTTGTTTATCAGGTTTGTCCGTAAGCAACTCACTTAAGTTACAAGTTCTTTTCGTATAATACAATAACAATAAAATTAGAGGAACAGAGGATAGCATTATTAAAATCGAGATGATGCTAACAACAATTTTGTTAACTACTTGTAATAATTTCAAAAGCAAATCATCTCCTGATTGATGTTGATACTAATAATTTTAAATATAATTTTATACTGTATTTTTTAGCAAGCTTACACGCATTATGTATGTTTTAATGAAATAATTGATTGTGGGTCTTCGTTCAATAAAATAAACCATGTTAAGTAGTATTACATCATCATCCATTGAACACTTAACTACTAGTGTAGTTTATAGTATATGTTTACCGTCCATGATTNAAAAAAAAAAAAAAAAAAAAAAAAAAAAAAAAAAAAAAAAAAAAAAAAAAAAAAACAGAGACTAAACTAAATAAGAAACCATACAATTCTTTACTATGAAAGAAGAAACCATACAATTCTTGCTTACCAATCTGCAGAAACCAAGATCCATCCACAAAGTATATAACAATAAATAAGGGCTCTTTGACCCTTGAGATAACTTGTAGAGAATGGTTTTGAACAATCGTGTGTATTCATCATAATAGTTTGAGAACTGAAACGACTTAAAAACATAACTGTGTTTGAACTCGATTAATTTTCTTATTATAAAAAATATAATTTTCAGTTCCATCCCTTTTTTGACCCCTTAAAACCTAAACATCTCAACCTCTTCCACTTTCGACCTTTTCCATTACGTCATCATCCATTATATGCTTTGTTTTACCTTTTTTCTTTAATGTACGTAATAAAACACTACTAAACAATACTTACAAGAAGAGAAACGAAACTGCTTTTTTTTTTTTAAAGGTAAAAAACTTCATACTTCGCTATAACATAATCACTAGTCAGTCATACAATCGGTTTTAAAAATACTGATATAATAAAATAAGAAATATCTTTCTATCTAATTAACACAATCCAATATTAGTAAACTTTAAAGTCGTAAATCTATTGTATAGAAGTTAAAAAAAAAAAAAAAAAACTTTTAAGTTGAATAATTCTCATCAAAAAACTACTACAAGTCCTTTTGTCCTTTATATGATTTGTCTAGTCATTAGATTGAGACATTATGGGGGTGTTATTGAATTAAGGATTTTAAGAGATTTTAATTAACCCAGGACATTAGTGGATTTAAAAGTCTAATGCATTTGTGTGGACTTTATAATGTATATAAGGTAGATTTGAAAGTCATTGATAATGTATTTTTGGTGATTGTTATGGATTTCTTTAAAAGTTATTATATATATATATATTTTTCATAAACTGTGTTATACACTAAAATTATATTAAATTAACAACACCCAAACTTTTACACATGTTATGGAAAACTTGAATTAAACTGTCTTTGTTTTCAATCCAGATTTTTGGTGTAATTAAAGAACCCAGATGTCATGAACCCAGAAAAAAAAAAATAAAGAACACAAAAAAAATCTCAAAAATAACACAGATTTGATGAATAAGTGTGATTATATACAAAAGGGTTTGAGGAGGAAGAAACAGAGATTGAACCCAGAAAAAAAAAGGTGTGATTATATCATAAACCAAAAAAAAAAGTTATAGATTATGAACCCAGAAAAAAAAAAAGTTAAAGAACACAAAAAAAATTCTCAAAAATAATACAGATCTGATGAATAAGTGTGATTATATAAAAGAATTGAGAAAAAAAAAATCAAACAATAATATGTCAAAGGCTAGAGATCCATCTATAAAGAGAAGAAGAAAATGAAATGATTGAGAAAAGTGTGGTATTGTGTTTGTTCATATATTAGAAGCAAAGTACGTTAAAATCCAAAATCACACAAAATCTCATAAATATTGAATAACACTAGATTTTAAAGGATTTTTTAAAATACCCAATTGAATAACACCTGATTTTTAAATACATCAAACTCTTTTAAAAACCATAATCCAATAACACCCCCTAAGTTTATATTATATCAGAGATTCTGAATCACAAATAGAAATTAATCAAAAGTTAACAGCGAACGAAAGAAAGAGAGAGAATCTATAAATAATTAATAAAAATTAAGATTCGATAAAATAAAATTCAAAAGAGAATAATGTTTGTAAAAAAGCAACAATTTTATAAAAAATGATACAAAAATAAAATTAAAAATTCTGTAAAATGAAAAAAAAAGGAAAAAACAAAGAACCCGAATCGATGCACAGGGGTTTTTCTCAGCCTCTCTTTCTCTCTCTCTCTCTCTCTCTCTCTCCTTCTTCTCTCCTTCTCTTTGTCCAGGTTTCGCCCATTCTCTCCTCTCTTCTCTCTCTTCTTTGGTTTTCATATGTATTGATTGGGGCACAATTACGTTTCTCTGAAACTCGATTCGTGTTTTTTTTTTATCTGATCGGGTTTCCGATTTTTGTGTCCACTGTGTTTCTTAATCTAACGCGAATCTGATTAGCGATTTTTTTTTTTTGCTGACGATTGATGTATTTGTTTCATTTCTAGGGTTTCTTGTTGTTGATTTCTCTTATCCCCATGGTCATGAGCTAAAAGGGGAAAGGCTTCCAGGATCTTACTCTGATCAGAAACTTTGGAAATGTTGAGAAGACCCTTTTGGTTCTTTTGATTTTTTGTCATCCCTATCATTTTTGGAGATATCTGGAAGAGAAAGAATATGAGATTTCAAGGAATGGGTTTTTATTTTTGCTCTTGAGTAGATTTTTTTTTTATTTGGTTTAGTAAAGAATGGAGAAAGAAGGTTTGTGTGATAATAATAACATCAAGTTAAGTGATCAGATGTACCCTGATGAGCCTTTCTGTTCCGAGGTGAAAACTGAAACCATTGCTTCATCTCAGAAACACGAAGGAGGAGGTGAAGGGAGTAATGTGGTTTTTTCTAGAGAAGCACCTTTGATAGGAGAATGCTGTGGTTGTAGTGCAAAGAAACTAAATTTCAAAGGGAATGATGATCATCTCGTTGAGGTTGAAAATATTGGGCAGCAGAAAAAGCTTAATAGGCAAGAGAGGATCGAGTTGGGTCGACTTTTTCAAGGTGCTGTTACTTCGTTGGATTGGGACGTTGCTGAGAGATTGATTCAGTTGGCTGATCCACAGACTTTGAATGATTTGTTGTGTGTTGGTCTTGATTCTGTTTGGTTCTTGAGTACAAAGCCTGAGTTTCAGGGAATTACTGGATTGATTAAGAAGATTATATGTCATGGTGCTCATGACTTTACTAGAGCTACTCTTAGGACTTCCTTTCTCGCTTCATGTGTCTCTGCTTGCCAGAGCCGGACGATGAGTCTTGCTGATACAGTAACTGTTATGGCGCAAAGGTACATATGCCATATTCAAATTTCTCATACGTATTACTTTAAATCAAATTAGGGTGCTTAGACTGATTGGCTGTTTCTATGATTCACTGATATATTTTTGGTCACAGATATTTTCCTTGTTATAGTGATTGGTTTACATCTGCAAGTAGTCGTTTGTGCTAAATTATGAGTTCATCAAATTACACTGCTAAATCTTTGTGAGCCTTGATACTGCTATAATTCATAGTCATAAGATTCTTGGTTAGTAAAACATTAAATCAGTTATTTTAACATTCATGAAATATTATCTCTTAATTGTTAATAGCTTCTTTCCTGTAGTTAGCTACTTAGCTTATGATGTGCATTTCTCTTTGTGCGATTTTGTATGAGGTTTTCCACAGATATGAGTTGTAAACTTGTTGTCTATAGTTCCATTTTCACCTGCCTGCTGTTTTTTCTATCGTTGGTCACAATAGGGCGAGGTATTTTTTGATGAATGACCTCAATTTTAATGTGTGAAATTTAAGGTCGAGTTCATATTTCATTTGTACATAATAATATATAGGTTGCATGAGCGTCTCCAAGAGTGCAATGGGGATGAGATTCTGAAAGCAGAGGCTGGTGCCAAAGTTCAGAAGTTCACTGAATGGGCTCTCAAATGTATAGGTTTCCACTCCCGATGCCAGGGAGCAAAGGATAGGGTTAGCCAAAATTCAGCTGCGGAGATTGAACTACAGCTTTCTGCCTTCAAGATGTTCTTAGATCTAGCAGGAAACCATCTCTCAGGAAGAGACTTCACCGAGGCCTTTGATGCAGCTTGTTTCCCGCTCACTCTGTTCTCAAATTCGTTTGATCCTGGTTGGGCATCTGGAATGTCAGCTACTGTCATACAGGGACTGCTCGGTATGCTGGTTGAAGGTGGCGCAGATAATGTGAATCAATGTTTCCTTGAAGCTTCACGTTTTGGTAGTACAGAACTTGTCCGTGTCTTGTTGCAGGTAAAGCTTATATTCTTTTGATTGCTTTTAGACTTTAAGAAGGTCTCTTTTTGTTCTCATATTTTGCATTTATCGGTTCAGATTGCTCAAAGGAACAGCTTAGATGTTGATGTGGACTTAGCACTTGGTTTTGCCTCGCATTATTGTAAAATCGGTACAATGAAGTGCCTAGTGGAGGAAGGTAATGCCATTGCCTTCTTGGGTCCCTTAATGAGAGCAGCAGAGAGAGGTTGCATGCAAGTTGTTCAATGGTTTGTGAAAAGAGGTTGCCGTGACATGGAGCTTTGCTTAGCTCTAACAGCCGCCACTTCAAGTTGCCAAGTGGAGGTCGCTGCCTATCTCCTCCCTCGTGTTCCACCACCTGTCCTAACGGCGCTCAGCATAGAAATCCTCAAAGCAGCTGGAGAAAGAAGCGGAGGGTCTCTCCAAGGAGTAGAGTTTCTCCTCAAATCAGACTTCTTAGGAGATTCCGCGGCTACATACTCAGTCGCAGACAGCATTGCGAGGGCATCAGAGGACGAATCCGTTCCTTCAGATCTAAAATCATTTCTCAAAGAACACTGGTCGGAAACAGCTTTTGAGAAAGGAATGAGAGAAAGCCATGAAAATTTCATGAATTTCATGAGAGTTTTGAAAAAAGGGGAGTCTGCGATATCCTTGAGAGATCTTCCTGCGCCGCTAAGAGTAGCGATTGCGTACATGCCGCTGTACAGAGAGTGCGTGAAGGCGGATGGGGGTTTACTGTCTCAGAGGATAAGAGGACAGCTTGTGGAAGCAGTGAGACAGCTTCAAGGTTGTGCTGTTGCAGTTATGGATGTAAGCGAGACTCATCACCTAATGTCGGTTTTGGAGCATCACCTTACCGCCATTTTCGGTTGAAACAAACAAAAATGGACTCTGCATTTGGTGCTTCACTCGTCCTCTACGGATAGAGTTGAGAAATAAGAAATAAATTTTACGGTATTAACGGATATGGGATTCGGGTTTGAGAATTGAGATGATGATCAAGTGAGAGTGAGTGAGGGTTTCTTTGTTTGTATAATTTGCTACTTTTATCATTTGTCTATTTTCCCATTCTCTCCCTTATTATTTTGCATTGTTCCTTTTTTCTAAATATATATCATAATATAATATAATAATTTAATGTAATATTTAACTTTCGATCACAAAAATAAGCAATTTTTGCTCTTTTTTTTTTGTTGTTGCAATTTCATTAGAATTACAAATCTTAAGTATTACTCAAAAGTTACTTTGAACGGAACAAAACCGAACTCATTGTAGTCCTTAATTCGCTGTTTACTTGTAATATAATTCTGAATCAGTTAAGTACAAGAGAGAGGAGAGGGGAAAGCTATGATTATGGTTTAATTAAGAACCCTAAATAGATTAATTAAAAGTATATAATATAAATAAGATGAATTTACATAAAATGGCAAGTTACATCTCCTCTATGAGTATTAGGATTAGCATTAGAATGAGAAGAAGGCATGAAGGCAAGAACCACGAGCAAAACCATAATCCCAATGGGAACCAAAAGCAGCATAAACGGAGGGGGAGGTAACGGAGGCAAAACTAACGGAAGGATCAACAGAGACGCTGTGAGACACACCAACAGAAACAGAGACTCTAAGCTGAAGTAACTCGCCGGGAGGATCATCAACCTTTTCTGCGACGAGAAGCTCCGTCGTAACTCTTGCTTGCTTTTCTCCGCCGGCGAACTTCGAAAGGTCACGTTTTGGCGCCGGTTGTTGTTTCTTCCTACGTCCATCGCTAGATTGTTTGAACAACGTTCTTTCATGTTTCTGATGTCGTTCTGCAAGTTTGAGATATCTCGAATCATCTATCTAACGAGGCTTTTGGGTTGGACTCTGATTTACAAAGATCTGATCTTTTTGTTGTTGTCTGGTTGACCAATGCAGCTTGATCTGAACTTCAGCAGAGAAATTGTCATTGTTTTGATACAAAGACACAAAATCGAATAAACTCTGTTTTTTTTTGTTTTTTGGTTTAAGCTGTTTAGTTTTTATCCAATCAAAACAAAGTTTGGTTTTGATGTTGAATCTGTGTAGAGAAGTACTAGTTAAGTAGGCAAATGAGGAAGACAAGTAGTAGTAGACTAGTAGCTTATGAAAGAATAGAGAATAAATAATGAAAACAAACTTTGNGGGGGGGGGGGGGGGGATATTAATAAAGGAAGAGATGGAGGAGAGGATCAGATCAGAGGAGAATCAGAAGATATGGGGAGGAGGGCAGGAGGGTTCAGTGAATTTAGGGATTTTTCTGATTTGGTTACAAAAGAGGACACGTTTTTTTATATTAAGAGAGGGGTGGGCTGACAAAACTGTGAGAAGCAAGTTGCTGAATTGAGAAGATTTGAATTTTTCGTGTGGCATAGTCTTCCACCACAATCACAAGGTTCTTCTCCCCTGGACTACCTTTTTCTTCTTCTTCTCTCTGCTTTGTTTTAGTATAAGATAATGACGTAACCTCCAATCCCCCTCTGAATAAGGCTGACATGGAAGTTATAAGTAGGTTTTGAATAAAGCGCAGTTAAACTTGTGTGTTATTGTCGGAAACTACTAGTTGTAATTTTTTGTTTTTTAAATTTTTCCTAGTGTTTTGAGAAAATCTTCTAGGAAAGTTATTTTGAATCGCTGGGATGGTTAGTTGATTTTATATAATAAAATTATTTTTTTATAAAAGTTTGAAATTTTATTTGTGTTAATTAAAAATAACTGATGGGACGAGGAGAGTATTATAGTTATCGTACCTACCAATAATTTTGTCGATGTTTATGGATCGATCAGGACCCCATAGTGTTCTTATTCTCTGAGGCATTTCATATGGGTGATTGTGTGTGCTCTAGTGGGATATGTTGGGTCAATATTTATATATGCTTATATTTTCAGTTCTCATATATTTTGTATATATATATTAAGCAAAATTTATAGCTATGAATGACAACGCGCTGTGCATGACAAGTCTGTTGGGACTCAAGTACATGTATGTTCCATAAGCTAAGCGATATAAGCCATATGAAATGTACACTGAGGACTTAAAAGTTTGCTTAAATATTAATTAAACTTTGCTTAAGTGATCGATTGCAGACTTGCAGTAAGAGACTCTCTTCTTCGTTATGTTCTCTCTTGTTCGCGCTATTATTATTATTATTTTTTTTTTTTTGTAAGGGTTTGATAGTGATCAACATGTGAAATTGATAAATTACTAAATCAGGGAAACACTTATTTCCTTTTTAATTTATATTAAATATGCATGGTTCAATTAACTGAGTAACATAGGATAGGCTCATGAGAAAAACGTCTAGTGCTTTTTTTTTGTTATCTGGCCTTTGGATATATAAAAGCCGAGTAGTAGTTTGGGGAATTGATAGATTACCAAATAGTACTACACATTAGCACTAGTTATCCACATTAAATTCAATTAAATTGTGTAACATTACTTTAATTAGGTCAAATTAAAAATGCACGAATACATCTTAAAATTAAATAATAAACTCTTTGACGTGTACCAACAAAGTATTTTGCATGATGACAATGACATAGGCACATAGCCTAAATTAATAAATTAAAGTTTAAAGTGTTTATATCGAAAGATCCGCCATAGTTTCCAGACCTACTCTTGATATGAAAAGATCGTATATTTAGGGATGTGAACATGGATCTCCGATCTCCTCGATCGTTGACCGAAAAAAGGAAAGCAAATGGACCTTCTCTGAGCATAAACAAACTATTAAAATATTAATATTCTTCGACATTACAAATCAGCTAATTACTTTCGTGTAATCAAATGGTTGGAAAGTGAAGATGTAGATGTGTGTATATATGGCAACCCATATGCATGATTATTGCCTTGAACACCGCAAGCCTTTTTTAGATTAATGGATGTCCAGTGGATCTGCTACAACGTTCATTCACTAAAAAACATATTCCCTCTTGTCTTTTTAATAAGTCAGTCATGTTTTAATGAATAAAGAAATACGATTCCTACTTATATACTGTATTTATACAATTGTTTTCTAAATACTAGTAAATATCCCTACCTAAAGATATCAACTAGCTAGCATGAATACATTTATAGAGAGCAATATGTATCTTAAGCGTGTGTAGTTTGAAATTGAGGTAAAAAAATAAATGAAATTAAGTTGTAGTTTGAAATGGATATTCCATTTATCTCAAATTAATGTAATGAAGTTCTATAAAAATTTAATACAGTAAAGTTTTACAAATAAAGAACCATTTAGTTTAGACAGACATGCATGTAGTTTTCGACAGTCCATATGCATATAGACATATGTTTTGGTCTAATTCAGAGACACTTAAAGTATTACAATAATCTCAATAACAAGGTCCATATGCTCAGAATCAATCAACACATCGTCGACTATTTGTTTTTTTTTAATATCTTATGTTGGTCAGCTTTGTAAAGATGGAAATAAGTATAATACTCTTTCATTAATTATATACATGCACTTTATAGTTTATACTATTAAGTATAATTTGGGAAAAAATTACCAGTATAATTTTGTTGATTTATATGAAGAAAAAGGCGATGAGACATAAGACATTGAGGATCGAACGGCACATGTAAGTGTAACTTCACGTGGCTCTCTTTCGCCTTCGAATGATACAATGCATTATCATCTCTCTAAGAGTCGTCGACGACCAAACCAACTTGCCTAATTAATATTCCTCGTACGACTCTTCAGTCCCCATCTTCTGTTTGCTCTTAAAAAAAAAAAACGAAATTACACATTATATATGTTGTTCTTGTTAAAAATATTAATCCTAATTAGTTTAAAACTAAATATATATCGTGTCTCCCCGACAATCATCTCTAATTAATAGCTCAGGAGCATTTATGTACGTGGTTGGTCTAATAGAGAGAGATTGGTCGTTTTCATGAGTGATGTTATCATGAAACAATTTATATTTTGCTATCCAAAAATTTTGTAGTATGATTAGGTTCAGAGAATCATAGGATAGAAAAATAGGGTGACAAAGACAAGAAGAATAAACATACTTTTATGGGTTTAACTTTTTATTTTATCAAACTTTAATTAATTAAGAATCACAGATTGAAAGGGAAATTATGAGAGAAGAAAACATGTATCTGCTTCTCTGAGGTCACTGGGTTCATTGCATTTAACCTAATATATCAATTTTATGGTACAAATTCAATTAATTAGAGTCATGGTCACGGTCATGTCTAGCTAGATTTCAACAAAAACAATGTTTACGTATATTTTCTTTGTCAGAAAGAGTTTAAAAAGTTGATTACATGACCACTTTAATTTAAAAGTGATAATCCAGTCTCTGTATTAAGGAAACATAGAGAAAACCCGGTTAAGATCATTAATTAAAAGAGAAAGAGATTATTGGCATTTTAGTACATTTTCCAAACTTAATTAGAAATGTAATACATGTATTATTCATAATTGGAGAAATAGTCAGAGTCCCACTTGTGAGATAGAATGTTTGTGAGATAAAATTGTGAGAGAGAAAGATAAATGAGATTGTGTGTGTGAGAAGTAGTAATCATAAACCGATAAGGAATAAGAAGTATGCGGCGACGATGGACCTTGTGGACTTGGACATGTATGGACTGGTTATGGAAATCAATCTTCAATGGTTTACAACACTCCCCCTTGGATGACATAACCGTGTAGATGTTAAGAGATCATCATAATACGCTTGGGGATGCTGCCTCATTAAAACCTTACCAGGAAAAACCAGTGGGACAAAACCATGGTGAAGGAAAAAGAGTACAACACATATTACTCCCCCTGTTCTGAACATCACTAAAGGTCCTTGAGTCTACGCATCTCAATCTGATGCGTGAGCTTCCTGAATGTTGATGTTGGTAATGACTTGGTGAAGATTGGCTGAGTTGTCGCTAGATTGAACTTGCACCACTTGAACTTCTCAGGCCTTTTGTAGTTCATATGTGAAGAAGAACTTTGGCAAGATATGCTTCGTCCGATCTCCCTTGATGTAACTTTCTTTGAGCTGTGCGATACAAGCTGTGTTGTCTTCATATATGATAGTCGGTTCTTTGTCATCGGCCATGCCACAATCTGATCTGATGTGTTGAGTCACTGATCTCAACCAAACACATTCATGGTTGGCTTCATGCATAGCCAAAATTTCTGCATGATTAGATGATGTGGCCGCAATGGTCTGCTTCATTGAACGCCATGAAATTGCTGTACCACCGTGTGTAAACACATAGCCTGTTTGAGACCTAGCATTGTGTGGGTCGGATAGATAACCTGCATCAGCAAAACCAACTAAACCTTCTTTGTTATGGTTAGTATAAAATAGACTCAAATCCATCGTTCCTTGTAGGTAACACAATATATGTTTGATACTGTTCCAGTACCTTTGGGTCGGACATGAACTAAATCTTGATAGGAGGTTCACGGCAAAACAAATATCTGGTCTAGTGTGGCTAGCCAAATACATTAAAGCTCCTATGGCACTAAGATATGTCACTTCAGGACCGAGAACTTCTTCATCGTCCTTCTTTGGACCGAATGGATGACTATCCAATCCGAGGCTTCTCACAACTATTGGGCTAGGCAATGGGTGAGCCTGGTCCATATTGAATCTCTTGAGTACCTTTTCAGTATATGCCATCATTTATGTACTCAAGCTGCAATCCCAAACAAAACTTTGTTTTACCTAGGTTGTTTATTTCAAATTCTTTCTTGAGATATTCAACTGTTTTCACCAGAGGTTCCTAGGATATTCAAATCATCCACATATACTACTATGATTACAAATCCTTTGTTTGCAAACTTCTTTATAAAAATACATGGACTGATAGGATTATTCTTATAGCCTTCTTTGACTAGGTACTCACTCAATCTATTGTACCACATGCGCCCACTTTGTTTCAGTCCATAAAGGGATTTGTTCAGCCTTATGCAGTGTTGTTCTCGAGAACCTTTCTTATCTTTGAGCTCAATATCCTCTGGTAATCTCATATATATTTCATTATCCAGTGGACCATATAAATATGCGGTCACTACATCTATTAGCTGCAAGTCAAGTTTTTCTATTATAGCCAGACTTATCAAAAATCTAAAAGTCGTTGCATCTATCACAGGAGAGTATGTCTCCTCATAATCTATTCCTGGTCTTTGTGAGAATCCTTGTGCAACAAGTCGTGCCTTATATCTCACGATTTCATTATTCTTATTTCTCTTCCTCACAAAAACCCATTTGTGTCCTACTGGTTTTACATCGAATGGTGTCCTTATGATCGGACCAAACACATTCCTTTTCTTTAATGAATTCAACTCTGAGCTGGAGAAACTCCCACGGCCGAGCAACCCGCGAGCCATCCAACTTGAAGAAGGAAGGCTATGTAGCGGCGGAAGGTTGGCTTCATGGAAACCCCATCGGAAAGCACAGGTCTCCGGACGAGTGATGCTTCGATGTACACATATAAAGTCATCGGAAGAAAGCCTCATCGGTGACAGATTCAACCGACGGAAAGGAGAAACAAATCTCACCGGAAAATAGTTTTGGTGGAGTGAGACAGAGAGGAGTCCAACATGATAATAAGATGAAGAGGATACATCCTTCAGATCTGGTGATTCCGGAGGATCGAGTGGGAGGAGAGTACTCCGCGAAGTGTTCATCACTCGACAATGGAAGAGTAAGTGTTCAGTATCTGGTCGGTTTTCTCTCCGGCGCTACAGGTGACTGGCGGAAATAGAGAGAGAAGAGTAAGATCTCACCAAAAACCATGGTGGAAGCAGAGTAAAGAGATCTCGTCGGTTCACCAACGGAATGAGAGAGTGTAGAAGAAGATCTCACCAAAAACCATGGTGGAAGCAAAATAAAGAAATCTCGCTGTTTTATCAGCGGAATGTGAATCATAGTTTTCGGACTAACAGATCCGTAAGAGTGGAAGAAAAAGGCCATTCGAAAAGAGATAGAGTCGGAGAATTGTCGCTGGAGTTAACTCATTTTTTAAGATGAGCGGCTATCTCGACTTCAGTGCCTGAGAGAGTTTACGAGGTTCTCTCAATTCTTCTACATTACTTACATACAGATGCCACAATTTTAAAAGTATGTCTTAGAAAACAAAGTTAACATCTTTTAGAATTAACATCATAAAGAAATGAGAATAACAAAAATGACATGTTCTAGAGTAATAAACAGAAAAAAAAAAAAGTGAAATAACATTTTCTTAGGTTGTGTTCTACGAGATTTCAAAAGAAATATTGTATCAAAATATAAGCAAAAAATTATGATAATCTAATTCAAGGAAAAAATCAAGAATTATATAAGAAAAACATAAGCAAAAGATAAGCAAAATCTAATCATCCATATTTTAAAATGACTCGAAGTCAGAGTTGTATTCAAATTTGAATAACCAAAACAAAAATAGATGAATATCAATCAGCAAAAAGTATGCCGAGCAGAATCGAAATCCTTAACCTGAGTAAGATTAAGTTCATGGCTCCAAGGAATCACCCTCTTCAACTTATGAACCGTCGTCCCATCGTAGCCCCATACCATGGTTGTGGGAATAAGAACTAACATGGTAGAGATGATTAATCTTACAGGAGAGTCCACCGCCATGATCGTATAACACTTGTAGAGAGGAGGTATGCAGTTGTACTAAACCAAATTAGAATCTAACATAACATTATATCAAAACAATAAGAAGCAGCCCCAAATAAATCATTTCTTCTGATGTTATGTTCTATTTTGTGTGTTTCAATACAAATTTAAAGATGAAGAAGCCTTTAGCTATCATTGTCTTCTTTTCATCATATAAGGCTATAACTTATGCTAGTCAGCGATAAGACACATTTTCTGCCAATAAGAAAGGCAACTTCCAAACAAATAGAACATCATACTGGTCGATCTGGTTTCAAAAAATGCTCTACATAGAGTTCTCATGCATATTTGCAAGCACAGAAGTATATGAATCACATTCAAGTGGTCACATATCCATATAAATTCAACGTTTCATAAAATGCATGGTATAAATATGATACATGTACTAAGGGTTGAATATACCCAATTATGCAGAGTTATGTAGGTGAGTACGTAGTTTTGAAGCTTAGTAACTAGTATAAATAAAAGTAAGCTTCTGCTCTCTCCTTATTGGTTGTTTCATATTAAATTGGTTTCAAAATTAATTGTCTCTCTTAAATGTATGATTCGCTAAACGATCCTCTTGATTAGACCACCCCTGCTCTTATTTGTATACCTTAAATGGTTGATTTGCTCCACGATTCTCTTAATTAGACTACGCCCAACTCTTAATTATTTCCCATAAATGGTTTATTTGCTCCACGATTTCCTTAGACGTTATGAAACCGTAACTCATTAAATTCCAAAAATAAAATTTCTCTTCACGTTTGCTCTGTTGAATATACTCCACAATTTACTTCCTAAAACGTCATTGACCCCCTTTATTACAAAAACATTACTCATTATGTTTGAAAATTAGTACCACCAATAATTATTGTCATCCCATTTAATAATTCGTATGTTACTCCTACATTCATAAAATCTAAAAACGGCTCCTTCTATATATGGTCCATATTTTCATATTTCATTCTAAACAGTAAAC
The DNA here is from genome assembly GCF_000633955.1 of Camelina sativa. Lineage (NCBI taxonomy): Eukaryota > Viridiplantae > Streptophyta > Magnoliopsida > Brassicales > Brassicaceae > Camelina > Camelina sativa. The sequence goes on along the minus strand of NC_025689.1, from coordinate 32,640,418 downwards.
ACCTTTCAACTCTCCTAACATCCATTAACAATTATGAGTATAATTCCATTGAAAGACTTTCAGCCATGATGTGTGCCTCGAACTGTGTGTGGCCGGCTTCTACATAAATGGCATTCAAAAGCTTTCCATCAAAATGGCAAAATTATAAGCCTAGATTTTCTCCTACTTGACGAACATATATACAACTTCCATATATTTATATATACGCTTCCCATATACTTATATATATGCTTCCATCTTCCTTATTTTTATTAGTAACAGAGAAATATACATTGCAGTTTACCTTAATCCAAGTTTCTATACCCCAATACTGAATTTACCGCTTCAGGGATGACCTTTGAGCCGGGAGCATCTACAATATATATGAATTTCAAGTGGATACTAGCTACCCACAATACAAACTTACAGATCATCCCTACGTTATTAAATTCTTGGATGCCACCATCCTTACATCGATAGAAGGAAACTCAGCTGTGACTCCACACGCGATGTTTAGGTTTTGACAACAAATCGAATTATGGACTCTTGTTGGAACTAATCAACATTTACCTGGTAGTGTTTCATCAATATTTATGTCTATCATCATGTTTATCTGCTCATCCGCTTAACATGTAAGTATTCACCTTCCAGATGTTGTTGGAGAACTAACAAAGATTCAAGGGACCAGTTTAAATGACACATCCTCATAAGACAAAATTACTTTATATTTGCGACTACCTGAGTAACTTTGATTCATCCCATCTAACTTTTACAAGTTTTCCCCCACCTACTAGAACTCAGTTTTCCACATATAGTAACGATGTTCGCATCATGGTATGGGATGGATGTGCAGTCGAATTACGGAATTTATATGCTTCTATTGTCGGTAAATCAACAATACTAATAATCACGGCTATCAACCCAAAGTCCTATGGAGGTAGACAATCTAAATTTCCCCATATATTTTCCTCCCCCAACATAGTATTCCCACTATTTGTTTATTGTTTATTTTACAACTGCAAATTTTACCTTTCATATCCACATGTTTTCCTAATAAATAATAATGCATGCAATCTGTCATTGAGCGCAACATACTCATCACGTTTCTAAAGAGGTGACGAGTATGAAGCAAAGTTTTTCCAAAAATGTTCATCTTCCACACTTGAAATTACAACATTCTAATACTTACCATGATTTGTTTGACAAGCTGTTCCCTCTCAATTTACAGCTCCTCAATTCCCGATGGGGTACCAACTATTATTAGTGGAGCTAAATCTCCTAAAAAAATTGAAACATGTTCAATTGTAGAGGCTCGCAAATTTGTTTCCACCTTAACTGAACAGGTCTATTTGATAGTCTAATTCTACTGTTTCTATTCCTATATTCATTTCCATGACCCACAAATACTATTATAAATGTAGGAGAAGGAGTTCAAATGCACATCTTCCATTGTAGATATCGTTGTTGAACGTAGGTGGAAATACATTGCATGTGGAAAGTGTGGGTTAAAGCTTGTCGAATATGGATCTTCCCTAATTTGCAAACGCTGCTCTGGTGAGCCTATTGGTGTGGTCAAGTATCGGGTGCAGCTGGTTGTCTCGGACGGTAAAGACAAAACAATTTTCGTCTTGCTTGATGAAACCACCACCCAATTGATAAACATTGGAGTTACAGAGTTGATTGACTCTCAGGTTTGTCACAAACTAACCTCATCCTTCTCTACAACTCATGCATTATTCTTATAATAAGATTGGTGCATTTCTATAGCCTGTAATGAAGGATGGGATGCCTGAAATATTAACTGAGTTAAATGGGAGGACATTCGAGTTTAAATTAATCTGAGCGGGTCGATCCTTGTGGATCGATTATCACGACCGTCAAAAGACAATGGTGCTGAAGATGACAACGATGAAGACGGTGCCTAGATCTGATGATGAAAAGATGCGACAGTGGAAAGCAGATGGGCATGAAGAAGTTTTTGCCATCTTACGCTCTGTTCACAAAAGACAAAATCAACGAACCTGACAAACAAGAACACGACTTGAAGGAATCCCACATGACTTGAAGGAGTCCTTGTGCCACACACAACTCTTGTGTTGTGTCATCAACGAACCAAATTACGACAAGAAAAGCCGAGATAACTCAACTGTGGAGTATAACACCGTGATGAATACCGAAACCAGGATGTGAAGATGAAGACATGATCAAGTTCAAGTTGGGCATTTGCCAGCGGCATGCTCCAACTTGAGGGAAGGTGTTAGAATATTGTAGGATACTCGGATATGATTCTACCAAATCATATTTTTTAGCTTGGGAATCAAGGAGAAATCTTAATCACTTAATATGTGATTTGATTGCATATATTTAGGAAGATTTACATCTATCGTTTAAAAATATATCTTTGTGTATATATAAAGCCTTTTGGCCATTGATAATAACTAAAAGGATGATTGAATTAAAAGTATTTCAGCAATTTTGCAAACTTTATAATATATATAGTTAGAAAGAAACAGTTCACTTATCACCAAGAAATATATTAGTTGAAATTTTTTGCAAGAAAATAATTTGTGTAAAATGGATCATGCATGTAAATTCTACGCAAAATAAAATAAAATTATATGCATGTCCGACCACAGTTGTATTTATTATACCTTTAAGAAAACGGTTTACTTAGTTATTTTTAACGAGCTATTTATTTTCTTAAAACGGAGAGTTTCAAATTTGGTAAGGAAATTAAATAATTCCATTGTTTGAAAAAGAATTATTGAGGCAACTGTGATATATTACTATTAATAATTAACATCTAACGGTGGAGAAAGCTAGATCTAAATTGAAGAAACAATGCCAATGGTGTGATCAAGAGCAACTAAGGCCAATTCTAGTGGGACGGTAAAACTACATAATAGTGTGGGAGAGTTGATTTTTTTGTCTCCAACCGAACGGTATATTTTACACTATAGTGTGATTCTTTTTTGTTGAACAAAACACCACTATATTTAGTGGTTTCCTGTAGCGACGGCAAACACTAAAATATTATTTTATTTTTTATTTTTAAATGTTATTCTATCATAAAATAGCTCAAGTATAGTAGATTAAATATAATTTGTATTGTTATTTAAGAATCTAGTTAAGTTTATAATTTAAAAATAATATATCAAAACATTTTTGTAGTTTTAATTTTCATAATATGAATTATTAATCAGCAGAAAATATTAAAATTAATTAGTAATTTGATTGATAATACATTATAAAATTCAACTAAACATAAAAAAATGCATTAAATTTAGATTAACATTGAAAACATAATAAAAATTATTAAATAATAAAGAGAATCTTTAGTTTAGTAATATAATAATAGAGAATAGTATTTGTAGTGTAATATTTGGTGTTGTGGATGGCGATGAAAAAAGTTTTAGTGTTAAAATTACACCAAATATAGTATTATTTCAGCACTAAAATGGTGTTGTAGTTGGAGATGCCCTAAGTTGAAACGACAATGAACAATTTGAGCATTGTCAGAACAAAAGGCTCATGTATACTTTCATGTTCTTGATTCATCTTCATATTGTAGTATAGTTCAATGTGTTTGATTATTAATTTTGCTATGTTATCTGTTAATTTGTGAAGAAAAAAAAAATTTCAAGCTCTTTTACTATGAGTTATACTATGAATACATATCTAGAGAACTGGAAACACATAAAAACCAAGGAAATGTTAGCCCCTAAATATAACAAAATTGATTATTTTGAAGTTTCTGCTCCTGTGAACTACTATTTTGCCCTTAAAGTTTCCATATATACAGATCTTCAAATGATTTGGGATGACAAAAACCTTTTATGAAACGAAATTGCACTACTTAGAGATTTTTTCCCAGACAATAGATGAACAAGTAAGTTATTTATTTTTTATTGATTTAGAGACAATATGCTTGACAGAGTGAGTAAATCTTCTTTTTCTATTGATACCAAATTTTTTTTTTGTTTCTTCCACAATATTGTATGCTTGTTAGTGCAGAGACTTCTAGGCATGTTACCAAGGTTCTGAAGATCTCTACCAGAGTAAAAGATGCTGTTATCTGTAAGACCCACTATTTTATGGTATTGGAAAGATAAACTTTTAAACAGTTTGTTTATTTATTTTCTGTTTTTTCTTGTAGATGCCTATTGCTTAGTGCTGGTACCGTGATAACTTTATTCTTTTGTATCGCGATAGTGCTGAAACTTATCCAGGGATTGGGAACCACTAGAAGTGGATTTCAATGCATTTTTTTGTGAAAACCATATTTTTCACACCAGTCAATAGTTTTTATATAATTTACGTTTTTTTAACAAATAAAAAAACAGATACGGTTTTATCCAAATGATTTAGTCTTGTACCGTTTTTCCAAATAGATGTACCATTTATCCTGCGGTTTTCAAGAAAAAACGCCAACATATATATATTTTTAGTAGATGTTTAATATAATAATAATTAAATATTTTTAATCCAAATAATACACATGCAAATAAAAAATAACTTCTGTTTTTTTCTCTCCTATTCAAATAATTTTTAGAATGCATTAAAAAAATATGTAGTACTATATAGTAGTAATTTTAGTAGCATATATGCATATATAACCATTAGTAAATCCAGTTTTTCTAATAACAAATGGATTTTTTAAAAAACTTTTAGTATAATAACAAATGAATTTATAAAAAGAAAGATTAGGGTTACTGTCAGAAAGAGTTTACGTACATTTTCTTTCTCAGAAAGAGTTTAAAAAGTTGATTACATGACCAGTTTAATTTAAAAGTGAAAATCCAGTTTGTAAACATAGAGCAAATCCGGTTTGGATAAATAAATTAAAGAGAAACGCCGGTTTTGATCATTAATTAAATGAGAATTTAGAATTTACCGGTTTCCCTTTTAGCTACATTTCCCGGTTTAGGTTGAAACACCACAACCTCAGCCAGAGTCTTTGATCTGACGTAATGGCGAACATGTCTAAAACCCTAGAATCGTACCGTTCGGCGTTCGCCGGTCAGGTTTTTCAAACAAAGGTTTGAACTTTCAACTTTGATCTCGTCCTTCCGGAGCAAACTCGGACCAACTGCAAATCTTGATTCGTATAGAGAATGGCGGCGAATGGGTACCGTCTCTAAACTGGTTACATTCTTTGCCGACATTGGTTTTGAATTTTGATGTAGTGATCTTTAAAGTTCTCATTTTTTTTTGTTCTGGGATTTGATCACAGGCTAATGGCGGCGTCAAATGTGTTTCTTCATCGTCCTGAGAATCGCAACTTCTCGTTTTCTTCTAGAACGAGTCAAACGGCTCTGATCGGTGTTAAAGGCCGCGTTAGTTTTATGACCAATGTGAAACGCTGTTTTCCGGTGGTTTTGTCAATGGCGAAGACGGAGACTTCCGGGGGAGCCGTAGAGTCCGTTGCGCCTGGTTACGGCATATCCATCATGGTTGGTATCTGATTATTCCCAAACACTCTTGAGTTGTGATTTTTAGATTTTACATTGATGTGTATTGTGTGATGATTGTGATGTCCCGGATAGAAAGTTATTGCCTTTCGTTAGAAATAGCAAATCTTTTAGGGTCAAGTTACAGTTTTTGAAGGGAGTATGATCTTTGTGAGAGTGTTAATTGTAGGATCAAGCTAAGCTATTCGTTCTCTCTCTTTGTGCCTTAGGTGAATGGATGCAGTGGCAAAATGGGGAAAGCTGTCATCAAAGCGGCAGATTCTGCTGGAGTGAATATTGTTCCTACATCATTTGGTTCTGCTGAAGAGGCTGGCCAGACAGTTGAGGTCTGTGGAAAGGAGATTCTTGTTCATGGTCCTACTGAAAGAGAGAAGGTTCTGTCTTCGGTGTTTGAGAAGTACCCCGAACTAATTGTTGTGGATTACACAATTCCCTCTGCAGTAAATGGTACAATTATGTATCTTAGAAACTTCATCTTTTAACATTATTATGATTAAGTTGTTCATAGAATCTGTTGGAAGAATTTATCTTTCACTCGTAAGTGAACCTGAATTATGTGAATGTTTGTTTACAACACCACCTGATTTTTGGAATCTGTTTATCTGCGTTAGTTGATTTCAAAGGTTGTTTGTTTTGTTTTGTTTTGCAAAATGTAGATAACGCAGAGCTGTATGGCAAAGTAGGAGTTCCCTTCGTTATGGGTACAACTGGAGGAGACAGGACAAGATTGTATAAAACTGTTGAGGAATCAAAGATTTATGCTGTGATCTCCCCACAGATGGGTAAACAGGTGCTTACTTAGTACTCAATGTGTCATAATTATAAAAAGCTATAAATTATGTATATCAACTCCCTTCCTTTGACCCGTAATACATATGCTTTGTCCACTAGGTTGTTGCGTTTCTTGCAGCCATGGAGATCATGTCTGAGCAGTTTCCTGGAGCATTTGCTGGTTATTCCTTAGAGGTACTTCTTTTACTTTGAGATATTCATCTAATTGGGATTTATAGGTTGTTGTATCATAATACGTCTGATTGGCTATAATCTCTATAGGTGATGGAGTCTCATCAAGCTAGCAAATTGGATGCATCTGGTACTGCAAAAGCTGTTATTTCTTGCTTTCAGAAATTGGGTGTATCCTACGACATGGACCAGGTATTTTGATCGTACTTCGTTTTTCTAAATTAATCATTCTCTTGTAAAATCATCACCATTAAGACCATTTTCTTACTTTTGAAATCAGATACAATTAATTCGAGATCCGAAGCAACAGATGGAGGAGGTGGGTGTTCCGGAGGAGCATATCTCGGGTCATGCTTTCCATCTTTACCACTTGACATCACCAGATAAAACGTACTTGCAAGACTGAAGACATTCACTGTCTCTCTCTCTCTCTTTTACTACTTCTCCATTGCTTGGAAACTGAAAACAATCCTTTTGTTTTGCAGTGTGTCCTTTGAGTTCCAGCACAATGTTTGCGGAAGATCAATATATGCTGAGGGTACTGTCGATGCTGTGCTTTTCCTTGCGAAAAAGGTTAGACATCTTCTTCTTCGAAACTGTTTCGAACCGAATACATCATTTCTTAATATGTAAGTCTGCTAAAAACACATTCATGAATTGCAGATCCGGTCTAAAGCAGAGAAGCGGATCTATAACATGATCGATGTCTTGAGAGAGGGAAACATGCGTTGAACATACCCCAAGACAACTAGATGTTGAAGGTAGAAGGCTTACCAGAGCAAAAAATCAGCTGTGAATTTTGTTGTTTAGCTTTCAAAAACTTCCAGAGTTGTTCCAACTAGTTATTGTTAGTTTTCCTTTGTATTGACAGAACCAAAACCTGCGCCTGCATTGTATCTTCTGTTGACAACCTTTGATGTTATCATCCCTTGTCTTCCGATCTTAGATAAAATTGGAGTATAACCCAAAATTTGTCAAGGTGACTTTTTTTTATGTTTTGAGGGAGCAAATCTAATGCAGGGTTCGTGAATCGGCTGAGTATCTCAAGGGTTGAGGCATAATCACCGATGAGTTGGAGAGTCTCGAGCAGTGTGAGTAAGAGAATCTGATCCCTGTTTTGGCTTACGTAGAGAAAAATTGGAATCTTTAGGTCGAAACTAAACAATGTGTTAAGAATTATCTGCAGAGTGTAGTACAGTACAGGTTCCTAGCTCTTCTCGGTTAAGTTTTTTTGTGGTTAAGTTTTTTTGTGGTTCCTTTGGAACATCCCTGTGGTTAAGTTTTTTTGTGGGCTTATGTAGAAAATCAAGCCGTAGGGTTATGTCTGGATGAAAGTAACTTGTGATTCTAAAATTTAAGCTCCAACCTCCAACCCACGAACAGTTAGCCCTTCTCGGTTGCTACTTTGGTAAGTATCAGTGTGAGTCCTAGGGGCATTGTTCCAAAGGGTAACTCACTATCTTTACCTTTTGGGAATGAGAGTTGGAACTATTATCGAACCTCTTGTAGATGATGGCATTGTAGCTAGGATGTTAGAGAAACGTGGATATGCATGATTTTGAAGAGGCTGTGAAACTAAATATAGAGATGTTAGTTTTTGACATCAATGGAGAGATGTTAGTTTTAGTTATAGCACAATATCTTCAGATTCTCGGCTTACGGGTAAAAGGTAAGATTTCGTCTCAAGTAGTATATTTTTAGTTTAGAGTTGAGAATCAAACCAAGACACCAGAAGCTACAGAGCAAGGGAAATTAGAAAGTTCCTTAATTTGGTTTCTTAACTGCAGCGATCAAAGATTTGAGGAATGGTTACACACGGCGATATATGCCTGGTGGCAAATTAGTCTCTGATAACTTATGAGGAAGATGATGAAGTTCTCTACAGACGTGGTAATGATTTCTTTACTCGAATTTGCGATATTTGTTGTTTGTTCTTTGCATCGAAAGGTCAAGAGTAATATTTTAAGAACATTTTGAGGCATTGATTAATCGATCCATAGAACAAGTTAAGAGTTATTCATTTGTTTTTACTTCTATGTTTCCATTGCATCATGCTAGCCAGTAGGAGGAATCTTCCAAAAATCAGAATAAGCTAAGAAGAAAAGGGTTTATTCCAAAGCATATGCTTAAGAATATCCAAAGAATATTCTTGTCTGGAATCATGTTCTTGTCAATGTCTGTACTTCTACAATCATCCCAAAACTTGTTTTTATACATCTTTTAACTTCCATGAACATTACAAGGTTTTTTTTCTTTTCTCTTTTGCAACCCTTGAATGTGTTTGTTGATGGACATCTATGCATATCGGTCATCCTCGTGTTGATCGATTCGTTTAGATGACCATCAACAAACGTTTTCGTGGTTTTGCATCGCCTCTTGAAATCTTGATGATATTTTTAGCATCTTTGTGACCATTTTGTATCGTCAAAGTAGCTCAAGAAGTAGTTTGCATCACCTAGAAAAGCTTCTTAGGGATTTGTTTCTAAGTTTGTAGCTTCTCTGACATGGTTTTGTTCTCTTTTTTTTTTTTTGCAGTCGTCACAGCTTAGTAAAGAATCTATGGTCTCGTATTTGCAGTCGTCACATATTTGAAGAGGAATCCCTAAATCTCTGAAGCTCACTGGATTGAAATATGTAAAGCTACAGGGTTTCTATATCTTGAAATTTAAAGCAAGACTACTACAATTGAATTTGAATATTTCAGTTTATGGGTTTTGTGTGGAGAACGATGTATGATATCTGTAAAGAAAATAGACAAGTGTTAAAATGACAATCAATGCTCATAGTCGAACTAAGATAGTTACATACGTCGAAGCTGTGGTTGTGGAGAAATGGGACCAAAAAAAGTCAACGAAACAAGTCTTTAAGTTGTTATGGTTAGCTACTTCTTTGATGTATGTATGTATAGTTGTTGACTTTCATAGCATTTATTTGTGCTCTGGTTCCACTAGATTCCTTATTTCTAGAAGGAAAAGATCAGATTCAGAATAATTCTTAAAAGTTACTCCCTCTATATAGTAGGGATAAAATTGGAAAATTTACCAAACATTTACATTGGAAATACAAAATGACACTTATTTTGTAACAAAATAATCAGTCTAAAATGACACTTAATATGAAACAGAGGGAGTAAAACTGTTTGGCATGTTAGCATTAACTAGCTAAGTCGAGTGGCCCCATTATTAACCTTTGGATCGGTCGAGTTGCGTATTGCTTCAACTCTTGGGAAGCTCTATTTAGGATGTTTCTAATTTCTATACCCAAAAGACTCAATTTGTCACTCCAAGTTAAAACTATAGTTTTGCATGTAAGATAATACATACTTAAGAAATATCATAGTTAGTCAAAATTAAACAACATAAAATAATAATACTCGTATCTTTTCAATAATAAGAACGTTAAAAGTTAGCCATCTTTAAATTTTAAATTAAACAAATAAATTTATATTTCATTAGTGAACACGTTCTTACGACGCAAAGTCTCAAACTAACACCGTGTAACAGCGCATCGTCAACTGTACACTATTAGGTGAAGACTTTTGGAAACATAGTAAAATATTTCGATAATGCACTGGCTAAAGTTTTCTTCCTTTTTTGGTATAGAGCCACAAATTAATGTAAATATCAAACTAAACCCCAAAACTTTACACATCAATATCGGAAAATCACCCGGAAGTACAAAATTTGCATTCTTTCCCCCGACGACTTCAGACTTTCACCCATCATAACACAAAACAAGATCATGCAAATAAACATTTTGTTTAGTTTTATTTAATTCTTTGGATGGATAAATTATTCACCTGAGACACAAGAGAACAATCTATGGCTTCTATTCCTCACAAGCTGTCCTCGCCGTGACGGGGAACAACCGATATCTCCGCCACCGTCGGCGCCAGATGATCTTCTACCTTCCCGACAAGACATAGAAGAGAAATCTCCAACCGACCAGCCACGGCGGTGACATTGTTGAACACCAACGTTTTTCATCTCTATATGGTCAAAAGACGAGGAAGGTTGAGATACAACGGAGTGATCAGGTTTAGCGGCGAAAGGGAAGTGGTCGTAGTCGTCGTAGGAGTACCCTTTAGTGGTGCCGGCTGAGGAAGAGAGACACTCGTAACGCCGACGAGTCATGTTTTTCTTCATAGCCTTAAACGCCATAGGAATCAAACCATCCATTTGGTTCCTTTCTTCTTTTCGTTGCTCTCTCGTTTCTTTTTTTTTGTGTGTGTATATATATGTATGATTGTTGAAGAAAGAAAGAACAATAGTAAAAAGGCAAAACAAGAAGAAGAGAGGAAAGGGGAAAGGGTTTTTGTAAATATGTGTTGTGTTTGTGTGTGTGGAGGTTGGGACGAATAGGAAGGTTTATTGGGTTGGGTAGTGGTTTGGTTATTACTCAATACATACCTTCCATCAATTTTTATTTTGTCTATCTTTCTTTTCCCTTTTTATACTTTAGAAAATGGTTGTTGCACAAAAAAAAAAATGGTTAATTTTTCAAATTTCTTTTCTTTTCTGTTAACTATAACTAAAATGTATTCTTTTCATTGGCTATATTATATCACTGCTGGGATTTAAGAGTTATTTTTATTAACTATATTTGTTGAATTTATATTTTATGGGATTTCATTGTTTTTAGTGTTAATTTCTCCTTTCATTTTTCTAATTTTTAAAAAACCTCATACTCCACATAGATATAAATTTAATACTAGTTTTCAAGATTTCATATTAGTAACTAAGTTAATAGTTTGAAAGATTTCAATTTTCATATTAAAATTTCCTTTTTTTAAGTATGTAAAGTAGCAAAATATCTTACTATAGCATCATGACGGCTGAGAACAATAGTTATTCGACCAAGAAGAAGTCATCAAGTAGTCAAAAATTTGATTCTTTAATTACTACTATTATCTAATCTAGAGAAAAAAATAATTAAAGAGTTGCTGAAACTTCTGGTTAAAAAGATGCTAATTAATTTTAGATACTGTAGAGACTACTCATAAATCAATCTACTACTGATTACCAAAATTAAAACTTGTAATAGGATTGACATTGATGGATTAATAAAAACATGGAGGCATATAAATAGGCGAAGATAAGCAAAAAAAAAAAAAAAAA
>NC_025689.1:32619464-32628673 GCF_000633955.1 Camelina sativa | reverse complement strand
AAAAAAAAAAAAAAAAAAAAAAAAAAAAAAAAAAAAAAAAAAAAAAAAAAAAAAAAAAAAAAAAAAAAAAAAAAAAAAGAAGAAGAAAAAAAAAACAGAGCGTCTTTGCTCTTCTTTCCCACTAATCTCTTTGATTGCTAAATCCTTCACTCACTAAACCCTAATTTGTCCCGTTGTAATCTCTCATCACCAAGTATGGCTGATCAAAAACCCCTAGATTCCTTTACTCCTCCTCTTCAATCCGATGATCTGTCTCATTCCCCAGCTCCTCCTCCGCTCTCAAGTCGCCTCAACGCTAATGCTCCGGAGTTTGTTCCTGCTCAGCCGAGGATGATGATCCCACCTCCGCCTCCTCCTCATATGTACCACCACCACCCTCCTCCGCCTCTGTTTACTGGACCTCACGAGCGGCGGAGAGACCGTAAGAAGAAGGAGCAACCCGAAACTGGAGCTTCTGTTTCCATTGATCCTAAGAGTGGTTTACCTGAGGATACAGTCCAGAAGATAGTGAAACAGGTTAAAGCTTCAACCTTTACTCCTTTCTTATCCGTTTATGACCATAATCAAGTATCCTAGATAAAAAAATCTCTGCTTTGCTTCGACGTTTTAATGTCAGGTAGAATACTATTTCGGCGACTTGAACTTGGCCACAACAGATCTTTTGATGAGATTTATCAGCAAGGACCCTCAAGGATATGGTAAGGAGATGTCTATTGCTAACTCATCGATTTAGAAACCCTTTAAAGTTTTTTTGATTTCTCTCGATTTGTGATCCATTGTGCTTTTGGTTTGGTCAATCTTAGTCTGTTCTATTTCAACAATGATGTTTCATTCTGGAACTTATCTCTCAGAAACTTAGTTTATTGGTGTTGTTACTTTCAGTGCCTGTACATGTAGTTGCATCTTTCAACAAAATTAAATCATTCATCAACAGTGTCTCCCAGCTTGCCACAGTGCTACAAAACTCCTCAAAGCTTGTGGGTACCCTTATGCTACTAATTTTATTTCATTTGTTTCTTCTTGGCTACTCAATCCAAATTCGTCTGATAGATTAAGCATCAAGAACTTAGGTTTAACTTTTAACTCTCTTTTCAGGTTGTTAGTGAAGATGAACAGAAAGTGAGACGCATATATCCCATTACCAAAATTGCTCTTGAAGAGTTACAGGTAGTTCATTTCATTCATTCTGTTATTATATATGTAGAGCTTCCTTCAATCACTCTATGACATTTCCATTACTTCACATTTGTGAAATTTGCATCTAGCAAAATTTTGTAGCTTCTAACTATGAGAAACTTTGATTATGTACTTGCTTTGTAATGACAACTTTATCATATTATCCAGTCCCGAATAGTGATTGCCGGAAATCTACCTGCGGATCATTGCTACCATAATCTCATGAAGATTTTCTCAGCTGTTGGAAGGTATTGCTAATCTATGTTATAAACCGAAGAATTACTTCTTGTTTTTCCTAGACCAGCTGCGATTTTTGCAGAGTCTCTGAAATTTGATCATTTAATTTTTCAGTGTGAAGCACATTCGGACCTGCCAGCCACAAAACTCTGGCTATAGTTTTCCATCAGCAGCTAGATCAGCTAACACTGATTTCAGTAACAAGGTGACTAAGATGCTCGCTATGTTGTTTTTTTTGGTTTTGAAAATAGGGGAAGCTGCTGCATTTTGTGCTGCTGTTATGCAAAATTGATGTTTCGTTACCTTGTTTTGTATAAATAGGTCCACGCCTTTGTTGAGTATGAGACAGTTGAGCTGGCAGAGAGAGCAGTAAGTCTCTTGTGGTCTAGTCCCATACTAAACAGTGTTATTTCTCCTTTGACAAATGTGATAACTTGTATAGGCTAATGTTATTTTTGCAGGTTGCTGAATTAAATGAAGAAAGAAATTGGAGGAGTGGTCTTAGGGTACGGTTGATGCTGCAGGATCAGGTACATAAAACATTGTTTAGAGATATAAACAGCACTTAATAGTATTCGCCAGAGTTCCAATCGCTTATTGTTGTGTTTGGTCATCTATAGACGAAAGAGCCAAAACATGTTCTTCAAGAAGGAGGAAGAAAGGAAGAAGATGATGATGATAAAAAGTTTGAAGATTGTGGTGGAGAAAGGGATGGTCATGTAAGTAGACAGACAAAAGCACTTGAAACTTGAGGTTAAGTTTTTCTTCTCCTGATATTCTCAGCTTTATTTATTTACATGAACAGGGAGAGGAGGAGGAACAAGGAGACAAGAAGAGAAGAGGGCATAACCGTGGTGGACAAGGACGAGGAAGAAGTCAAAACCAAAACGAAAATTCAAAGCAGAACCTGAATTACCAAATGAACAACAACAACACAGATCATCAAGTGAGCATGGGGAAGCAACAGCAACAGCCACCACCAGGACCACGAATGCCAGATGGCACAAAGGGATTCTCTTTGGGGCGGGGAAAACCGGTAATTGTTCATCCTCAGTGAACCGGAGCTGTCTGACCAAAAAAAACCGAGATGGTTGGTATATAATGGAAGGGAAGGGTTAACTTCAAAGATCCACAAGAGAGTGATCTTACTAAAATTTCTACTTCATAAAACAAAAACAAAAATTTTGTTACTTGGAATTAGATGGAGTTAGAAAAGTTTTGCTTTCTTTCTTTCATAAACGGACCAATGCTAGCTTGAATAATCCAATGTGCGGTTAATTAACTAAACCAAAGCTAAACCGGAAATTAATTTGGTAAAATATGTCAATCATCTCTTCTTCACTGTTCACCTTGTTGTTAGCTTTCTTCTTCTTCGTCTTCCGATTTCAACGTTGTTGTGTTTATCTTCTTCTTCTTCTTTATCATAAACCCGACGATTTTTCACCTGAGATAATCAAAATTTTTTGAAGGAATCTTTGATTGCTCTCTGTTAAAATCTTCTTCGAAGAGAACTAAATCGTCGTACGTTTACTTGGTTGGTGGAGATGAGTTCGGCTCTACCTTTGAAGCCTATGTTACCTCTTACAACAACATCGCTACCTTCTCCGTTCCGATCCGATAACCCTAATTTCTATCGCCGTCGTTCCTCTTCCTCTACTTCGTGTTCTTCCCAATCTCCTTCTTATTCTTCGTCGCTTTTCTCTGTTAGACGACGCCGATTTAGATCCTCCTCTCCCTCCTCTATTCCCATGGTATTTTTTCTGATTCTCTCTTACGGCCTTTTGATTCGAAATTGATTCGCCTTATCAATATGTTGGTGACTTGTTTTTACTTATTAGTATAGAGGTTGAATTGTATAGTATCCCTGTAGCTGTGGTGCCAATTCATTGTTGATTGCAATTAAGAACTCTGTGGTCTCTTTTGTTTGGTGCTACAGATTCATGATGAAGTTGTTGTTAAGTTTAGTTTTCTTGGAACAGAAGATTTAATGAGCGCAGAAGTTATGGTTTACCACCCTCTTTGTTTCAAACTTTATGCTCACAACATCTCAATCTCTCTGTGTCATACTCTTTGTTTCTTATATCATCAGCTATTGCATTTGGTTTTTCACTTATGATTTACTCCCAGGGGCTCTCTGTTTCTATGTTGTGCTGGTATATATATAGTGCTTTCCTGAACACACGAGGGATCAAGAGGACGACGTAGAAGATATTTGGATTAGCAAAGAAGACAATGTGACATGTAGGTTTGAATCTGATGAAGACACCACCACTACCGCACTCAGGATTCCAACTCAGGCTCAGGCTATCGTTGAAGGACCTGGTTCAGTTACTGTGTCAGAGCTACAACCAACCCCTGATGTGGATTATATACAAGTAAGTCCATACCTAATTTTCATAGACAAAATACGATGGAAGAAGATCAAATGTTTTTCTAGCATTTTAGGTTGTAACCATTATGTGAAAATTTGCAGGAGCTGTTGGCTATACAGCAACAAGGACCTAGATCAATTGGCTTCTTTGGAACAAGAAATATGGGTTTCATGCATCAAGAGCTCATTCAGATTCTCAGCTATGCTATGGTTATAACTGTAAGACATTGGCCTGGCTACAACTTCTGAATCATATGTTTGGTCCACCACACATCTTATAACCCATCTTCTTCCCCTATGATTTATCTTGCAGAAAAACCATATATACACTTCAGGTGCATCTGGAACCAATGCAGCTGTTATAAGAGGTGCACTTAGAGCAGAAAGACCAGAGCTTCTCACCGTTATCTTACCTCAAAGTCTTAAAAAACAACCTCCTGAGAGCCAGGAACTACTGTCAAAAGTAAGAGACTAGTTTCACAATTCTGCTTGCTCCCAACTGCATTGTCTTCAAATATCCCAAATCTTAACATCTATAAATTTGAATCTCATCCATTCTTGGTTATGCTAGAGTTCAACTGAGTCTCCTTTGTTATGTCTGCAACAGGTACAAAACGTGATAGAAAAGCCTCACAACGACCATTTACCATTACTAGAAGCCAGCAGGTTTGTCACTAACTAGCTCATACATACAGTAGCAAAACCGTGAAGAAGATGGCATTACGATATAGTGAAACATTGTAGAATAAATCTTCTGAGACGTATCTTTAAGTAAGTTAACTTGAAAATCGTTTTACAGGCTTTGTAACATGGACATCATATCACAAGTGCAACAAATCATCTGCTTTGCGTTTCATGACAGTAAGCTTCTCATGGAAACATGTCAAGAAGCCAAAAATCTCCGGAAGATTGTTACTCTCTTCTACCTCGATTGATTGATTGGTTTCAGTTTTCCCACGTCTTCAGTCTTCTTACTGTTTTTGTTCATCTTCTTCTTTAAAGATGGATTTGGAGAAAGACAAGCTCCAATTGTAAATTAGGAATCCTCATCTACACATACACAACCTATTCTTTGTCATACATTCTAAATTTTCGATTGGCTTTATAGGATGTCTCTATCATTTTTAAGATAGTTTGTGGCTAAAGAAGTTTCGTTACATTGGCTTATCCATCATAAGGTGACTCTTCGTCCTGAGAGAAACGAATTTATCTGATGTGGGAGTTGGACGGTGGAGATAAGTCATCTTTTGTAGACTGTGCCTGTTTGGCTTATTTCTAGCCGTAAGAAGCGCATTTCTAATTGGAGCTAAACCAAAAAATACACATAGGTCTCTCTATTACTAACACAGTAACAACACAAAAACATAATACTAAACTGTTTAATTTCTAGCAATTGTTTTTGTTTTGGTCAATACTTTATAAAGTATAAATTGTTTTTGTTTCTTAGACGAAATTGTTTGTATCCTATATCATTCGATCGTTAAAAATATACTAGGTTTAAACTTGTTTGGCAATACAAGTTTTCCCAAATTTTAATTTCTTCTTATCCCTTTACAATGTAGGTCTCTATAGTCTCTCTACGTATTCGTAGGCCAACGGTTTATATATAGCTAACTAAAATTAACTTTAAAAGGCCTCTCTACCTATCCTTAGGCCACCGATTGTTTTTATTTTTAGCCAACTACATATTAACTTGAGGGTTATGTTGTGAACGCCTAACGAAGATGGAGATATAATCGGAATCTTGAATGAAAGGAGAAACAGGAACTCAACATAACAGGGAAATGCTTCTTCTTATGGTTTAAGTTCATCAACACTTTAGACTTTAGTTCGATATAATAAAATTACATTTCGTGATCCTAATAACACGGCATGCGGCAATAAATGTGTTGTGATTGACAAAACATCACATTTTTCTGAATTGTTTGGCCATGGCCATGCATGTGAATGTGATTATCAAATCATCCCCCTCAAAATATATACTTGCGATATGTTGTTATTGGCCAATTGCTTCTCCGTTTAATCCTCCACTTGTCACGTTTCCCACTCATGTTTGGTTCCGTATGACCCGTACATTATTTCATTCTTTAATTGCTCTAATTATTTTAATTAAATATATGCATGGATCCGTAAATTCCTTGCCCTGCTTTTTTAAATAATTGGGATCGTGTAACGTTTTATTGATAATTAAAGCGAAATCGGTTACTACCAATTTGAGTCGTCACATGCTTTGATCTTATGCTCCCTGCCATCAACATGCACTGTCCCTGACCATTTCCACTTGCTTTTTTCAGTTATTTATTATCAAAATATAACATAGATGGTTTTAATGTAGGAACACGTTTGATGAGTTCTACTCTAAAAATCGTAAGAACTCGGACAAAAGTTACGTACACATTTGAATAAACAGATAAATTGTTGTGTATCCGATTACATGAATTTCGTCATTAGCTAGTTACTATATGAAATCATAACACCTATTAAATGATCATGCATTTACTCACGATACTATGAAAATAAAACAGTCTGATTTTTTTTAGCATAGTAGAGACTAGAGGTCATGATAATAACCCACAACCAACTCCTGAAAATTCAAATCTACAACTTGCAATATTCTGAAATTTGACAAAACAAAATATGTTGCCAATCATCACTTGACAAACCACTCAAATAAATAAACTATTCAAGAAAATCAATTTTAATATCAAACTTTCTCGCGCGTTCAGATTTAAGGTTAAACAGTCTTTGAGTCTTTGAGCTCCTATGGATATATCAACAACAATTTATGGTTTTCTAATTTATCTATCTATGTTTGTTGTAATCTTGTGTTTGATTAGCCTATTTTATATATCTATTAGGTTGATGAGCTTCTACTCGTTATCTCCCATTGGGATTGAATGAATGAATAATGTCAACAATTATGTTTGAAAAAAAAAAGTTTATAACCAACCATTGAAAAAATTAGAAGAAAATTAATTTGACATAATTAAAGAAACAATAGAAAATTATAAGCACTGCAATATATGAATTCCAAATAATTCAAAGATAAAAATATAAATTAAATAAAACAATCTAAGAATACTACAATAAATTTTAAAATACAAGTATTAGGAAAAGAAAACGCGTATATTAATTTTTCTTTTGGATCAACATATTAATATTACCTATTCCCAACTGAAAAGGTAAAAAGTATGAGAAAAAATATTAATCTACAAAAAAAAAATATAAAAGTCCCTTTCATAGATACGCAAATACTATATATACCCTCCACTAAACCGTTTCAAATTCCCACACACACCCACCACCACTATTAATCAACTTCTCCATCTCTCTCTCTCTTTAAACAATGCCTTCTTCACTTATCATACTTCTTCTCTTTCTCCTATCGATCTCATCGTCCTCAGCTCAAACTTACAATATCCTCTCTTACGGAGCCAAACCCGACGGCAAAACCGACTCCACAAAGGCCTTAACCGCCGTGTGGGCGAAAGCCTGCGCCTCGGTCAAGCCGGTCACCATATTGGTACCTAAAGGACGGTTTTTATTAAGAAGCATTGTTTTTGACGGTGCCAAGTGTAAACGCAAGTCCGTCACGGTCCGTATACAAGGTACACTTGTGGCACCATCGGATTATCGAGTCATTGGTGGTAAAAACTATTGGATTTTCTTCCAACATCTCGACGGCCTCTCTGTCTACGGAGGAGTTCTTGACGCTCAAGGAACTTCTCTATGGTCTTGCAAGAAATCCGGCAAGAGTTGCCCTAGTGGCGCTACGGTAAGAATTTACCATTTTAACGCCTTTTCTTGTTGTTTGTGAATTATCCATTTACTGTATAGCTAGCGTTTATAATTAATTAGATTGTGCCTACCTACAAAATGGACAACATTGATACTAATTCTGATCAACAAAATGAGTAAAAGTGGTGAAAGTTTTGTTTCAAAAGGGAAAAAAGTTTATCTTTGACATAAAAATTTAAAGGGTAAATCTATAAACTTAAAAAAATTATAATTTTTTCTTACATATATTCCAAACTTGAAATTGTTGAAACTATTTAAAAGCATATTCTTAGGTAAAATAGATTTATAAAATAGAATAAGTACGCCGTTTTCTTAAAGTTCCGCCAATTCCGCTAGCACGATCCAAAATTTGCATTTTCCGTAATTTTGTTTTCTCTACTTTCCCGCTAACATAAGTTACAAGTTACATCCATGCATAGCAATGGAATGGTAAGGACAAGTATAAATAAATATGTTATGTTTAGTTGACTTCTTAGGGCGTTAATTAAAGTAGAATCTTCATTCACATGTGTCTACCAATCATAGAGTCATTGATGTATACACTATTATTATATTTGGATAAAAATGTAATTGACACGTGAGAGCAACAAATTAAATTTTTCCAAACAGAGCATAGGGATTCAGAACTCAATCAACGTGTTGGTCTCCGGGCTGACGTCACTCAACAGTCAGATGTTTCACGTCGTGATCAACGGCTGCCGTAACGTAAAGCTCGACAGAGTCAAAGTTTCGGCTGACGGAAACAGTCCAAATACTGACGGCATCCACGTGCAGTCATCCTCCACTGTCTCCATCCTCAACTCCAAAATCTCCACCGGAGATGATTGTGTTTCCATTGGTCCAGGCACTAACGGACTCTGGATCGAGAACGTCGCTTGTGGCCCTGGCCATGGGATCAGGTAATCAGTTTGTTACTAATTCAATTATACTTGTAATTTTATTTCCATTGGTGAACATTACTAGAGTGTTACATAATAACCTTTCATTCGTTTTTTTTAATTCAGTTCTAACCTTTATTTGGTACTAATTTGGTAACTTTATATAATGCCGCAGCATTGGGAGTTTGGGAAAAGAAAGTGTGGAGGCAGGTGTACAGAACGTGACAGTGAAAACGGCGACGTTTACGGGAACAGAGAATGGGGTGAGGATAAAGTCATGGGCCAGGCCCAGTAACGGATTCGCTAAGAACATCCGTTTCCAACATTGTGTAATGAACAACGTACAAAACCCAATCGTCATTGACCAAAACTATTGTCCCGGCAACGAAAATTGTCCTAACCAGGTTCAATAAAGACTTTATATTTTCTCTTTCAAATTAAAATAACGTTACATTTGAAAACAAATGTTAACCTGAATATGAATTGGTTTATATATAATATATATGATTAGGTATCTGGGGTGAAAATTAGCGATGTAACGTTCTTGGATATACACGGGACATCAGCGACGGAAGTAGGAGTGAAATTTGACTGTAGCTCTAAGAAGCCGTGTACCGGAATCCGAATTCAAGATGTGAAGTTGACGTACCGGAATAAACCGGCTATAGCTGACTGTAGTCATGCCGGAGGGAGTGAGGCTGGGTTTCAACGCCCCAACAGTTGTCTATGACCAAAACATATATTTTTTC